>NC_081182.1:171727991-171945713 GCF_029867415.1 Vicia villosa
GGTCGTGGGAGGCCCATAGTAACATGGAAATGATGTTTGAATGCTGAAAATTTGGCCCCATTTGGAAAAAATGCAATTTTGAACAATGTTGATTTCATGCATTTTCCCAAAATTTAGCCAACTTCAACAAGGTGTAAATCCTTCAATTTTTGTCATATGAAGGAGATCTTGCACTTTTTAGAAACCTCAAAGAGTCCTCTAACCAATGTCTTTGGTCTCATGTCAAAATGATTTTTGAAGCTCCTTGTGTGTCCTTTTGAAAAAAGTGTCTTTTTGTTGACTTTGAAAATGACCTGTAATGTCTTTGATCATATTTTTCAAATGGTGAATCCAATGACCATGGGATCAATGGCATTTGAAAGATAATTGAATTTCCTTCAAAACAAGCTTTGGTTTGAATTTTTTGGATGAAGGATGAGAGAGTTATGATCAGTCAAAGTTGAGTTGACTTTTCAGGCAAAAACCCTAATTTTGAATCTTAGGGTTTTGTTGATTTTTGATCTTTCCTTGATGAATTATGATCATCCAATGATCAAATGATGAATCCTTTGACAAAATATGGACTTTGACAAAAAATTTCATTTTTGACTGTCTGTTGACTTTTTTGGTCAAACGGGTCGTCTGTTGACTGTTTGAGCTGCTGACGGTGCGTCTGAGTGAATTGAAGTTTGAAAATTTGTATGATGGTACTTTGAGATATATGGATGTGTATGAAATCCATTTGAGCTCTCAAAAACTTGTTGCTCCTGTAAAAACAAGAAAAACCCTGATTAGGGACTGTTTGTGTAGGAGACAGTTAAGCGTACCTGATTTTTGTGCAGTGTTGAGTCTCTGCTAATCGCGTGATATTCAGAAGACTTCTAACACAAAAATCTTGGAAATTTGAATTGTGAAAGATTGATTTGATTGATGGTACAAAACACTGAGAATTGTACTGCCAGCAGTTTGGCTGTCGACTGACTGTTCAGGTATTGACGTAGCAGTTAGAGTGAAAAATCAACAGTCAAAGTTAATTTTCTTTTTTTGTTGTTTTTTGTTTTTGTTTTATGTGAAAAATGAAAGTTTATTTACATGACTTGTTAGAAAAACACAGACATAATAAATAACTAATATTTACGGTATGCGGGCAAAATTACCGATAATAACCCTGAAAATCATTTAATGCACAGAAATAGGAATATTTGACTGGCAGAAAACACACAAAATATTATCTTAGTAACTAAGCAATATTATGACAAATAGTACAACATTTAATACTGACAGTACAAATATCACATACTATATTGAATAGTACGACGAATAAACGGTACATTTAAGAAATAAGAAATACGGCAAATTTTAAGAATGACGATTGATAACCCATGCTATGAACAATAACATGTAGATGATTGGGAGCATAACCATTGCAGGTCCACACTCCTCAGGATTATGCAGGCAGAAGAAAGTCATGATCACCGTAGCAATGGTGATGACTGTAAGAAACAGTGTCTCTATCCACTTTGCCATTCTTGTCAGGGAAGAAGAGAAAATAGATATGAGATAGGAATTTGAAAGATGAGTTGGAATTTGATGTGAGATTTTATGGAAGAAAATGAGAGGTATTTATAGAATGGAAAGAAGGAAAGAGACGTTGGGGAATGATGTGATTCCGTACAAAAGGAAAATTTGAGTGGAAGTAAGATTTGAAAGAAAGTGTATGATAGTGTTGGAAAAAAGAGAGATTTGATTTTTGAAAAAGAGATTTGAAAAGATTTTTGCAAATATTGGAATATAGTACAAAAACTAGCGGGAAACAAAAGATAATAATAATCTACTTGTTACCAGTACAGTCTGAGTTTCTTGATTCTGCGCCTGCAAAAAAAGATTTAACTCTGTACCAATTGTGTCAGTACCATTTATCTGTAAATAAATAAATAGCATGTGTGAAGTAATAAACAGTATTTGGCGTTTGCGTAAGAATAAATTCCACTGCAAGCCAAATTACTGTATAAGAAAAATTCTAAAAACTAAGTATTTCATATGTCAGGATATTTGTTGAAATAAAAATCCATGATTATATGAGACCCCTTAATTTTCAGATTGGAGTTTTCTTGAAAAAAGTGTGGGCAAATTTTGGGGTATAACACTAGGGAATAAAATTCTCTGCAAAAAGAACCCTAACCCGAGCTCCAAAGTTCAAGAAAAAATTCAAATCGGTTTTGGAAATTGGAGGTGTTTCATAGAGTTTCAAGCATTCCAATACGTTCCTTGGACAATTCTGAAGCTGTCCATATCATTCACATCAAATCATATGCTCAGAATCCTTTCCGATCACTCACGGTTTGGCCAATCTTACTTTTCTTCGATTACAACATTTTACGCATCATTCACATGTTTTGATTGCATATATCTATTTGTTATGATGTATTGAATGAATCTGGATGTTTAATCGCTTTTATATGCCCGTATGAGTGCTGCGCAATTGTTAGGGTTTGAGAGCTCCAATTGGGGTTTCTCTTGTTAGGTCAAATTGCAACTAATTGCAGGTACCATGATGATCGTGAGACCTAGACGATCACGTCCATGAGGTCGCGCCATATTTATTGGGCACGTACAGGTTTTTATAAATTGCAGATCAATTTGCTACGAACTAGATGCGTAGCAAATTCGTAGCTAATCTTGCAGGCGTTTTGATTAAGAAGATGAAGAGGTGTCACGCCATCATCGGTCAGAACGCGCGTGAAGGTTTGTTTTTTAATCCAAGGATCCCACGCATTAAGACGTATGCGTTATCATGTTCCCTCGTCTCAGCAGCCACTGGATCTCGATCACTTCTCATCCAACGCACCTGAGCATGCAGGCGCACCATGGTCTCTCTACGCCCTACCACACAGGATCCAAAACGCTAAGTTCCAATTTTTTTTTATTGCATAACCTAATTTTATTTATTTATTTTAGTTTGTTTAATTATTTTATATGCTTTATATATTTTTTAGTTGTTTTATTTAATAAAATTTCTTTTTAATAAAACTTCTTTTTTATATAAAATCATTTATTACTAACAATATTTATTTTTATAATTAAATAATTAATTTGATTTAATTGTTAATGATAATTCTTATTTGATTTAAATAATTAAATGGTTAATTTAATTTAGTTGTTTAAATTATCTAATTAATTATAACATTTTTTATTAATTGATTTTAATACTTATTAGGGTTAGACAATTTAATCGAAAATTTATTTTTGCCGATTTAATTAATTAGGTTGAAAACCAATAATTAATTAATCTGGTTTTTATTTATTTTATTAACCATGGTTAACTTGTGCCCTAATCAGGGTTTGCGAGGATTGTCGTTAGACCATTCATACACTAAAAATTCTTTTCTTTGTGCAAATTTTCAGGGTTACCTCAGGATCCTTCGGACATGCGCCATACCAATCGAAAAGCTAAGTTCTAATTCTTTTCTTATTTAAATATCATTTTACTTTTAATTTTGCTGTATGAATTAAATTAGGGTTTGTTTCGACCGTCAATGAATTCCTCCTACACTCACCCCTTTTATTTTTCTTCATTGATTTTCAGGGTTAACCAACCGATCAAAGCTCGAACCTTCGGTAACCCTAAACTCGTTCTCCTTTAATTCTTCTTTAATTATTACTTGTGTTTAACCTATTGCTTTATTGGGTTATTTTATTGCTTCTTCCCCTTCCCCATGACTATACTTTGTAACTGCTCCTGGGTTGTATTGTTTGGCCTTGAAGGCACTTAAACTGTTATTATAACTGCGTGGTTAGTAATTCTAGGGAGTGCAATCTCGAACTGAATTTAGAATAATTAATTACAAGATAAATATCTGAATTGAATCACGTGATTGTGCACCCACACACCTTTTATGGTAACCCCTTTTGTTGCCTGTTGCCTGTTGCCTTGTTGCCTTTTCAGTGCAGAATAGTCAAGTCCCTCGGATACGAGGGCGCCTCAGCAAATGTTGCCCCCAGTTCATGACTAAAGATCATAAGTCCCAATGATGCTGCCTTTGGTTCGGTTATATGATCTCGTCCCTCGAGGTTGCATACGATGATGTGATAGTCCCTTTCGATTATTGCTGAGATGTCCTCTTGGTTGCCTAATAATGACTATTCTTATCTTTCCCTTAGACTATCTGCCCTCTTCATGGCAGGGACAGTCTTATGGCGAACGATAATTGCGACGACCCTTCAACCTCCAAATAAAAGGACTTCCTACCATCTTATCGTATGGATAACCCTGAAAGGCTAAAAGAACTCTTTTACAACGTTAAGGTAATTAGCTCCTAATTGCTTGCTCTGGTTTAAATCCTTTTCTACTCTTTTCTCAAAAACCTTCAAAAAGCTAAGCTTATTTACAAGCTAAAGTCTTATTTCATTTCTAAACATTTTCAAACATTTCAAAAGAGCTAAGCAATTAAGAGCCCATGAAAAACCATGGATGCAAAGGGTGCCTTAATTCTTCCCTTTGTAAAAATTACCCCCCCGAACTCAAAATTTCTTTTAAAGGTTTTTTTCTGTTCTTTTAGCCTTTCTGTTGGATAAAATAAAAGTCGGCGGCGACTCTTGCTATCCGCAACATTTCAAAAAGTCAGTTCTCCCACTGTATTACACTCCCTCTATCAACTCTGCTTTTGGTTTTAACCACTTCCACGATGTCAGCTTGGCCTCTTCGATGATTTTATCAATAATGATTTCCTTATATCAAAATTTTTTATCGGTCCTTGACATCCATATGCACCACATACTCGCGAACCAAATGACAACCAACTTTTTCGGTATCAACCTCTCACTACAACAAAAATGAGTTTAGGCAACGAGCCAAAACCGTGGCCATATGTATAAAAATCGTAGTCTAAGACGTTAGGTTACGGTTATCCAGACGTGGAATATGCAGCCGTTGCCTATTTCCTTAGACTATGGTTTTTGCACTTTAGGCCACCAAAACGAAAAGCGTAGCCTATAGTAAGTGAAAAGACCGTGGTTTTTGATCTAGTTTTAGACCGCGGTTTTGATTATCTACACCTTGAAACCGTAGTCTATCCTTCACACTATATTCTTTTTCTACGTTTTAATCCACGGTTTTGTCAAGCCACGCTGGTAAAATGTTTCTTATTCTTCATATATTTGTTTCAGTTTAATAACTACAAAATTTATGTATAAACAAATATTATTTTTTTTAGACTGGAAATATTTGTTTCAGTTTAATAACTACAAAATTTATATAAATAAAAGAAGATAAAATAGTGAAAAATTCATTTTATTATTTTGAACAAGATAATTTCACTATATTATAAAGTTAAATATTCAATAACAAATACACTAATTCCTTAAATTCTAACAAATTCTTTTTGCCGAAGGTTTTTTGTTTTCCCATATACATATAATATCGGTGCTTTAGTTCTCTATTTAACTTGGGTACAAAATACTACTAGTCTTAATTTCAATTGTCCCAACAATAGAATAACCAGAAATTGCCACAGCAATCAAAATTTCAGCATAACATTAGAAGTAATGAGGGGAATGTTGCACCCCAAAATTTGCCCACTTATTTATTCCCCAATTGGCCCTCGCCTTACATTCATATGCATGCCTCATGTAGGTCATCCACTCAATACATTCATTCATATCATTGTTACCGTTCAAGGAAATTGACAAAAAGAGGCTGATGTTAAGAAAATTCTTGATTAAAGAGAAAATTAAATCTGAGGTCTTAGGCATCATCTCCAGTGGCATTCTTCTGAGGTCAGGGTTTTATCTACATGTCAGAGCCTTGTTTGAAAGATGCAAGCTTCAGATTCACCAGGATCGCCAAATTAGGGTTTTGACCAAAGTCAACCCTGTTGACCTTTATGTCAAAAATTTAATCAAGAGGTGATTTTGAGTATGTGAAATGTGGTTGTCCTGAAGAAATATTCATTGGAGCTTCTTTGGTTGAAAACTGATTGAGAATTGAATCAGGAACTGAATAATCGGAAAATTCATCCGCAATTTGAAAAAATTAGGAAAAGTTGACTTTTTTGGTCAAAATCAAGGTCAACCGTCAAATATTGACTTTTGGTGGAAAGTCGGTCAAAGAAAGTCAAAGGGAAAAATAAAATCAAGAAATCATTTGAGATTGCCATTTTTGGAAAGTATTTGAAATTTGAAACTTACCAAAAATAGTAATCTCCATACTTAGAGATTTTTGGGATTTTCAGGAATGTATGAGAGGCCCACTTCACCATCATTTTACACATGCCAAGAGGATTTATTTCAAGAAAATTTTAACATCAAAGTTGCTGATTTCATGGAAATCTACAAGTTTGTAGTTGGAAGTTTCTTCAAATAATGTTTGTATCGAAAGATATGAATCAAAGAAATTCATGGTCCAAGGTTGAGAAATTTGCAACACTTAGAAAATTTTGGAGATTGTGAGAATGGATGAGATGCTGACTTCAGGCCCAGTTTTTATATGGTTCAAGACATTATTTCAAGTTGAGTTCAAGAGAAAAGTTACTCTATCCATGGCATACTACAAGTTTGTAGTTGGAAGTTTCTCAATTTGAGGTGTGCACCAAAAGATAGACAAGAGACAAGATCATGATGCAACATTGTCAAAACCCAGCACTTAAGAGAAAAATCCAAAGACTTCGAATTCTAAGGAAGGCATGACTTTAAGGGAAAGTTACATATTGATTCAAACCACGATTTAAGAAAAATATAACAACAAAGGTGTTCTATGATTTTCCTTCTTTCTATTGATCAAAAGAAGTCAGCATTTGGTTGGATGGTTATCAAGTTCCAATGCTTTGAAGTAGAACACTCGAAACTGACGGAGGGTCGCTATTGAGCAGAATCGGCATGCGTACGTAACAGTTGTGGAAGGTCGTGTTCTGAGGAAATATTAAGGATATTACAAGTAGTTTTGCCATGAGAGTTCAACATGAAACCTCCTCCACTTCAAGTGATCTTTGCCATGAAACTGAGAATTGGTAATGTGAGGCATCGATTAGCAAGTTAAAGGATCGTTAAGGTCGCTACTCGAGGATTGTTGTGTACACAAGTTCGGTTCAGATTTGTTTCAGCCGGAGTTTAGTCACAAGCCATGCAATTTGAAGCCAATTATCATATTCAAACCATCACAACTCCTAGCATTTTCATACCATCAGCTTTTTGCCATATAAAACCATATACTATGCGTATCGTACATTACCCAATTAGCCATGCAAAAATTCTGCACACACAAAGCATGTTAAGTCCAAAAGAAAAGATCCTCTACACTTCACTCCCAACATAACTCCAACACATGTACCCTATAAAAGAAACAGAACCCCTCACTTTTGCGGATTCCACACATTCAGTTTTCACACTCTCATTATTCTCCTCTTCTTCCTCTTTCCCCATTCTCTCTCATCTTTCTCTCCTCCAAAGTTAGTTACAGTCCACAACAAACTCATTAACCACCATTTTTTCATCATCAAGCTTTCAACTTTTACCAAGATCATAACCATCATCAACAATCCTCCATAACCATCATCATCCTCGACCTCAATTCCTCCCTGATCTCCATTCTTCATCACCTTCACATCATCGTGTTCAGCAACACACACTCTCAAGAATCTTCACGTGTGCTCCCCTTTCATGGATGTTCGTAATGGTTGCATGATCTCGGCATAGTGACGTCTTCAGCTTCATTTTTTCAAGCGATCTATGAGTTTATTTCTCACAGATCGAAATTGTGGAAAGATCTTTCGTCGTCAACGACAAGTTTCAGTCAAGCCATAGAGTTTTCCGAAGACACACTTGCGGTTCGTCGTCGGGTAAGTTCTCTTGAATCTTTCTCCGCATCGTAGTAACACGTATTAGGAGCATATGCATCTGGGAGCTCCTTCAACCAGGAGGCTGGACGATTAGCGTCGAATGTTTTCGGTGGTTGTATGTTGCATATTCCTGATTCGTTTTGTTTCGATTTGATGTTGTGTGTCATAATTCGTGATGATAGAATGTTTATACGTTGAAACCAATCGCATATTCAGATTCTACATGAAATTTCGAGTGAAACAGTGTCTTGTGTTTTTATTTTGATCGTACTTTTTTTCGCCGCCGTGGATGTTGTTTTGGTTCGCCGAAGAAGAAGAAGAAAAACGTTTCATGGCTTTCATGGTGGGGTACTGTTCACGTGAGTTTCATGAGAAACACTGTTCACGTTCAACTCTTTTTTCTTGTTTATTATTTCAATTAATTTGGTTTTATTAAATGGTGATTTAATTGATGTTAGGAGCTGATCGATTTAGAGTGCATTCTTATCATTTAGTGCTTTAAAATAACTTGACCAATTGATTTTGTTTATGGCTCTATATGTCACGTTTTGTGTAACTATAGCATATTGGCATATTGATGTGTATAATTAAATGGTTTACTGTTACAAGTGGGAAGATAAATAACAAATAATAATTGATTGAAATGGAGATAGTATTGGGTGACATACTGATGTGGGCCTCGGTTTGGATTTATTTGACTAGGGCTCAGTATTTTCGTTTTTACACCCTCCAGGTTCAGGCCCATGCGCCTTATAGTTGAATTCCAGTTCATGTCTCAATTTCTAATGCACCTCCTGCTTGCTTTAAATTCTCTTTTATTTCTATTCTGTTTCTCTTCTAACTTTTGATTCATAAACTCGTTTTCACTCAAATAAAAAATAAATAAAAATATGTTTTAGATACTTCTATGTGTGTAAATAATTGTAGTATTTTTTATAGATTTTCAGAATTTAGTTTACTATTTTTAATAAATCATTTGCTTTGGTATGTTCATGTTTCCTTTGGTTTTGATAGATTTTGCAAATCAATTTTGTTTAATACCTTAGGATCAGAGTTTAATCACCAATTTTTGTATGGCTACTGTAGACTAATCCATGATATTTTGTGTAAAAAATGAAAGTCCAATTCTATGTTTTGGTTAGGTTTCCATTAGGTTTTCTATACACGATTAATGTGCGTTCCTAAACGGATAACCATGTGAATTTGACCTATAATTTGCTTTGCATTTATGCAATTGACTTAGTTTCTTTGTGTACATATAATTAGGGATGTTTAGAGGTCCTAAGACCTGGAATTAGATTTTTAAATCGTGTCTTCCCTTTTTACTCGAATTTTCCTTTCTTACATGTACATAACTTGCTTTTGGCTAACGATTGTATCATAACTTGTCCAAATGACCTATAATTTTGTATGAAACTTCGTGGCTTGATTCCATGATTGTTTAGACACCTATTAGAGGTTATTAGCTACTGACTCCCATCATTTGATTGCATTTTTCTAACTTCATTCACAATTTGAATTTACTAACTAGTTTTGACCTAGTTTTGTCTAGTTTTTGTTAGAACTTTGTGTTGCTTCAAGATAATTGACTAACATAGAGTGGCATAATGCCTTAGACCTATAAAAGAATTAATATGCTACTGACCTCAAGTTTAGCTCATGTTTTCATCCGCTTTTTGTTTTGATTAATTGATGTTTGTTCGCTAATTGTTGAGTAACGATTCATGCGATACTTTGGTAACTTCTTGTGACTATTTTCGTGTGATGCTATGATGCTTTTGTGTTTGATTTAGGACACTAATTTCCTTGGTTTGCTACTGCCCTAGGGCTTTCTTCCCTCTTTCTCATGCTTTGCCTCTTCTTATACACTTTGATTGTTGTTAGTTTAAGAGGCGACGATTGTTTGTTCTTCCTTCACCTTTTGTGGATTGTTTTCTCTTGAGATTCATTGTGTGTAGTCTCTCTTAGGAGTAGACTTGGTTAGGGACTTCATTAAGTCACCTACCTTTCTTGTTACTTTTTCTTATCTCTTACTATATGCTTACCATGTTCCCTTAGGGTGGTAACTTCAATATTCATTAAGATTAGTCACATAGAACAACTTAGGTTGTAATCTATGCATGATAACATAGGTAGAGATCCCTTATCCTTGACCTTAGGGCCACTTGTAGAATAGAATAACTTAGATTAGAGAATAGGTTAGTTCCCCTTTGTTCATTCTTTTTCTTTTCAACATTAAAACACTAATAAATAAAGATGCGAATCACATTAAGAAAGTGATAGAGAAATGAGTGGGATTCATTCCCTAATCTGTTTCTCAATCACTTAGTGGCATAGAAATGAGTGGGATTCATTCCCTAATCTGTTTCTCGGTCACTACTTAATGGGAGAGAAATGAGTGGGATTCATTCCCTAATCTGTTTCTCGAACATTAATTAATGGGATAGAAATGAGTGGGATTCATTCCCTAATCTATTTCTTGAACATTATATAATGGGATAGAAGTGAGTGGGATTCATTCCCTAATCTGCTTCTCGATCATTATACATTTTATGTGATTCTAATCGCAAAGTAAATTCCCTTAAAAAATACCCAACCAAAAACACTTAAAACACTTAATAAAGGCTCGAATTAAAACAAAGTGACGAAGTGGTGTGAAACCTTGTATTGGGTTTTGTTCATCATGTAGTTACATAAAAAACACAAACCAAAGTTCATTGTGCTTAAGAACAAGTTAAGTCCATTCCAAATTAGGCGTGTAAGTCTCCAAAGGTCGAGCATCGTGGATTGCGACCTTAACCGCTGTTCAACTAAAAAACACAAAACAAATGGAAACTATGGAGCCGAACTACGGTCGCTCTGATTCCTTTTAAAGGATACGTAGGCATTGGGTCGCGGGGCCTAAGCGAGCACACTTGTAAATAATTCCTTCTTTTCCCCGTGTTTCTTTTTCATTCATTTGCATTTAGGTTTTAGACATTAGACACCCTTTAGATAGAAACAAACATAGGTGGATACCATCGAGTACGATGGGCGTGAGGGGTGCTAGCACCTTCCCCTTGCGTAACCGACTCCCGTGCCCTGTTCTCTGGTCGAAAGACCTTGTTCTTATTTTGAGTTAGGTTTCTGATATTCCTTTCCCGCGATGGGATAAATATATTAGTGGCGACTCTGATCCTTTTTTCGCGGTAGCGACAGCTGGCGACTCTGCTGGGGACGTTGCTAGACCTGTGCTGGTCCGTTCTTAGCGAGTCGATCCTAGCCTTTGTTTGTTTGTTTATTGGGTGTTTCTTTGTTTGTTTGCTTATTTGTTTACATGTTGTATATATGCTTGCATATCATGTTTATTTTCCGCTTGCATATCATACATCTGGACTATACTATGGGTCCCCGTGGGGGCCACATATTTTTCTACTTTGTTTTGCAGGTTGGGTGGGATGTTCTATGAGGTAAAAGGCCCAATACCCAGGCCAGAGTTGACACATAGGATACCTAGGATAGAGTGGATAGTCATGACGCCAACAGAATGTCAGGTTCTGTTGATTGCGATCATGAGACCCACGACCAGTTGAGGTTCAAATGAGATACCATTGTTGGCATGTATTTGCAACGATGATGGTGTTTTAGGAGAACTGTTAACGCTGGAGACCTTTTGACCTACCCTGACCTAGATTCACCTGTGAGTGGGGTGGGATATACATGACAGGTACCGTTGGTGACTATTTTATTCTGTTGGTGACTATTGGTTCTCCTGGTATTCAAAAAGGTGTCGGACCTTTGATCTCATGACATTTGACCTACCGAGGCTTTACATCAGTTATTCAGAGGATTGTACGGTGGTTACTCGGATTATATGGACATTGGTCCCATGCTTTTGCATTGCATAACATCATTACTTTATCCACTTCATTTGTGGGGGATTCTAAATTCTATTTCCAAAAAAAGAGGAAATAAAAAAAAAGTAGAAAAGATGGAAAAGAGAAAAAGAAAAGATATTATATAAAAAAAAAGAATAAAAGAGAAACAAAAGTTGATGAAAAGACTTTAGGATCCCTTAGAAATGAAACATGCATTCATACTATCATGCATTTCATAGTTCTCTCAGAAGCTTATGGGGGCCCTTTCTACTCAAGTTCTGGTTTCAGCAACAATGCAAATGACTTCTTACCACTACGTGCTTGAAAGTTAAAAACGGAACAACTCCGTGAGTACTTGAATGAGATGAGGACAGGAATGGGGATTAACCTGAATCAGTGTATGGAGATTATTCAAGAGTTTTCTCTTAGACAAGGAAGAATTGAGACAAGTTCCTCAGAGGCCAAATGCAATGTTAATCTCACCTCAAGAGAAGGTCTTTTGAATCAGCATGTCTGAAGTAATGTTGAGATTCATATTCTTGGTAAGGAGAATTCGCATCATTGAAGTCTTCGAGTTTCCGATTATTGAAAATGAAAAAAGGTTCCACCTCTTGGAGAAAAGGTTGAAAGCCATAAAAGATTGTGACTCCGTTGATTTAGACATTGTTGGATTGTGCCTAGTGTTTAATATCAAGAGATGCAAAGGTCATTTATTCTCTCTCTAGATAGTCTGGACATGCAAGCCAAAGTGGTAATCATCTCTTGTACATATATGTGGAAATTGCTTGGGGCTCCCGACCGAGGGATAAGCAAGACGTATTCTTATCTTGAGCATTGTGTCATTTGCATTGCTCGAATCCCTAAAGCATTACAAATTCTTGTGTGACTCCGTCTGAATCTTTTTCCATGTGATAATCAAGAATGTTCTACAGAGGCATTTCTCATTCTCAAGCTATTGCTTCATATCATTTGTCATCTCTTCCCGGAATTTTCTCCTTAGTGGCCTTTGCTAGTCAACAGAGAAAGACGGAATATGAGAAATGAACCGATGTAATTTCAGCGCCTTGTGTCCAAGTTGCTTCCCTGCTTGTTGGAATCTCAATTGGTTAAGATTTGTGTTGTGGGTCTTCCTTACCACATATAGTTCTCCTGAGTTTGATGATCATACTAGCTTCTTCCATTTATGATGGTGATTACAGTTTTAGCATCTATATTTGGGGCTCCCGACCGAGGGTTAAGCAAGACATTGTCCATCTTGAGTATTGCATCATTTGCATTGCTCGAATACCTATAGTAAGGCAAATTGCACCACTCTTGTACGCCTTTGTTGGAATTTTCTTCTGGGAAGTAATCTAAAATATGTGGAAGGAACATATGATAATGCTAAGTGGCTACCATGCTAGGGCACCTAGCCATTCAACTGAAGGTAGTAGGACATTCAAAGGCAGAATTCAAGTCCTCGCTGATTTTAGAACAACCACATTCACTCCAAGAGGTTTGTGCTTATACTGAAGTCTCAATGGGGTATCAAAACTGCAAAAGGCATTCAAGAGCAATAAGTCCATACGGAGTCAAGTCTCCTAAAAAATGGCATCCATTTAAGATCTTTATTGCATTCTCATTGGTAACATTCCATTGTTTATCTAAGCATTGCTAGCATGTGAAAACTTGTTAATTTCCGAATGAAAATCATAATACATTGTTTATGTTTGTCTTGAAGTAATCCATTCGTTTTCACTCATAAAAATGTTTTTGGCATTACGATACCAACTTTACTAATCTCTTGCTTAGGCAACGAGTGGAGGGAGAATGATGACACATAAAAATGAAAAATCCCTAATTGTGTGTTTTTGAATAAAACCCTGCTGATGATGTACAGGCATTGTTTCAATTCCCTAAACACTGGAGATATAAGGGAGATAGACCCTTGCTAACCCCTTTGAGCCTTGAAGTAGGAGTTTCTTTTCTGATAAAAAAACCCTTTATCTTAACCCTGGGGTAGGGTAGTGTTCATTTAACTTGATCGAGCGTTCATAACTCATCAAGGGTAGGATACAACAATGGTTATCCTCCAAAAGTTTGAGGAATTCAAAACCGTGGTGGTTATCTTTCACTTACCAAGAGGACAAAAGATGACGATACCACAATGGTAATCCTTCACCTATCATGGAATGAGACAGTCGCAATCATTTCCAACGAATCAAAGACAATGCGAGGTCACACGACTTGTTAAAAAAAAAAGAGCGAAAAAAAGGGCAAAAAAAATGAAAAGAAAAAGGATGAAAGAAAAATATAGCCATAAAAAGAAAAAATGATGGTGAAAATAAAGCAAAAACAAGGTCGAGTGACAATGAATCAGAAGAATAAAAGGTGAGCGACTGCCATGTCTGAAAAACCTCATTGATTCCTCAACTGTTTCAGAAATTCCTTGTGAGGGATGAACACTCAGGTTGAGTTAATTGAACTTAGGAGTGGAGAACATCACGAAGGGGGTGGGCACCAAATAATTTTGAGCCTAAAAATCCTTTGTTTCTGAAAACCGTGAACCCGACCAAGTTACAACCCTTAAAAGTCCTAATTGAAGTAAGGTTTATTTCAAAAAATACACTCCGATGAGATAGCGTTTAGCTGACTCCCAATGAAGCGTAACACATATCTATGTTGGTATCGTATGCCCGCTTTGCATTACATTCACAAGAGGTGGCCACCTCATTGCATAAAAAGTTTTTAAACTTCAAGACTAGCACAAGCTTTGCATTAGAATTGTCATTCTTAGAATTAACATTCTTTTGCATACAAGAAATTTGCTTAAACATCAAGGAAGTTTCCATGATAAGAATCCATGAAGAGCTTGATCATGTCAAAGTAAAAGGACTTGAGAACTCCTTAGAGTAAAAAGAAATCATTTCAGAAACTGATATCAAGGGGCATGTTGCCTGAAGACCGTGTTGAGCAAATCAATTGATACTTTCTTTGATTGATTACCCTGAAAGGAGAAATCAGAATATTCTGTTGAGTGGATGCATTTAGGTATCTTGAGGGAGGGATTTGAAGACTCCATTGAGTGTGATAAAGTTGCTTCCATAGTTTGGTTAACTTCAAGGGAAGTAAACTTGAGAATTCTGATAAGATGCATATAATCAGGGGCAGTCACGACGAGGAATCTCTCTCGTGAGTTCAGCCTATCTGGGGCAAGCAAATCAAGGTTTGACATTTCAAATTCGACCAATCAGGGTTAATCAAGTCGAGGAATCTCTCTCTTGAGTTCAATCAATCTGAAGTAGCGACGTCGAGGAATCTCTCAAGCTCACTCAATTTGGGGCAATGATGTCGAGATTTGACAAATCTCTTCGAGGATCCATTGATCATGAGGAACTATTTCAAGCGCTTGAATATGCTGGGGCAGAATTACCTCAAGTAATTGTGGTGTAAGGATCCTTTCGAGGCAAATATCTTTGTAAATCAGATATCTTCATGAGTCAGGCGGCCTGGGGCATGACCTTTTTGGTTTGTATTGAAGAAACCATCATTCACTTGTAAAGTGCAGTTGGCCATCATAGAGTGGAGAAGTATCATAATGCTTTTCCCCAGTAAGTTACTCTCTCCCCAAGCATAGGAGTTTATTTCTCCTGAGAGTTGATTCCATTCCTCAAGCATAGGAGTTTATTTCTCCTGGAAAAGTCACTCCCCGAGCATAGGAGTTTATTTCTTCTGGAAAAGTCACTCCCCGAGCATAGGAGTTTATTTCTCCTGAGAATTCATTCTCTCCCCAAGTATAGGAGTTTATTTCTCCTCGGAGTTGTTCCACTCATCCCATAAAGAGTTCCTCATCAAGGTCTCTCATCCCTAACATGGTAAATTGAGGGAATCTCCTCAAGCTAAAAATTCTCCGAGCTATGGCGCATCGTGAGAAGTAAGAAATTATTCTTCAAGTCAACAATCAGAAGTATATCCTGCAAGTTAAAAGTCCAATGTCTATTGGCACCCCCACAGAGTTCTTAACACTAAGGGGATTCTCCCTGGTGTTTACCTCTCCGGAGGTCAGAGACAAAGTTCGATCGACAAGTCAGCGGAATATTCTCTAAAGGGCCCTCGTTATCTTTACATTGCATTTACATTGCATCTACAAAAACGCGTAGCATTTCCATCAATATGGAGCATTACACCATGGAAAAATTCAAACATGCATCAATGCATAAGCCAAGTTTGTTTGTGCTCAAAAGGCACAAGGTAATATATATCCCCAGAAGAAGTCTCATTTTTTCTCTCCAGTGTGGATTGAATACAAAGTCAGTCTTCATTAAGATCATTGTCTCTTTGGTTATTTCCCGTTTGCTGAGTTCAATCGTTTGGATAATCCATACTTTGTGTGTGGCAATTCGAATGATTGTCACCTTTGTAGAATTACACCCCGCCTTTTGGCCTGAGGGAACCATGTAATTCTTATGTTCCATAAGTAATAATACCTCCTTCAAAGTCCAGTGTTTACTGGCATCATCTAATAGAGTCTGGTCGTCACCAGTTTTCTCTTTGTACTTACTTTTTATGAGTCCCCTTACTGCCTTTTGCATAAGGGATATCTCTTGTTTCTTGCAAGTTTGCCTTGGTTATTTTCCCGTATGCTGCGTACAGATTAGAGTGCGAATGAGGGTGGACATTCAACCCATCTCATTTTTCAATCATTTGGGTAATCATACTTGGTGTGTGGCAACTCGAATGAATTCCACTCTTGAAGAGTACACCCCGCCTTTGGCCTGAGGGATCCATGTAATTCTTATGCTTCGCAAGCATCAATACCTTCTTGAAAGCCCAGTATTTACTAACATCCCCTGATTGGTTCTAGTTGTCACTAGCCTTTCTTTCGGTCAAGCCCAATGGTTATTGGCATCGCCTTCAAATTCAGTGTTCATAAACATCCCCAATAAAAGCCTAGTCGTTACTAGTCTTCTTCAATAAAGTCCAATGATTATTGGCATACCTTTTCAGATCTAGAGTCACCCTTCGGCTGTTTCTCTCCTTGAAGTCTAACTGAGGTTAGAAAAATAGGATCGGTTTCCCCTTCGGCTGGTTACATCCTTTATCGAGTCGTCCTTCGATGGTGTCTCTTTTTGAAGTCTAACTGAGGTTAGCAAAATAGGATTGGTTTCCCCTTCGGCTGGTTACATCCTTTATCGAGTCGTCCTTCGATGGTGTCTCTTTTTGAAGTCTAACTGAGGTTAGCAAAACAGGATCGGATTCCCTTTCGGCTGGTTCCATCCTTATCGAGTCACCCTTCGGCTGTGTCTCTTTTTGAAGTCTAACTAAGGTTAGCAAATTAGGATCGAATTCCCCTTCGGCTGGTTTCATCCTTTATCGAGTCACCCTTCGGCTGTGTCTCTTTTTGAAGTCTAACTAAGGTTAGCAATCTTTTTCAAAGCCTAACTAAGGTTAGCAATCTTCTTCAAAGTCTAACTAAGGTTAGCAATCTTTTTCAAAGCCTAACTAAGGTTAGCAATTTTCTTCAAAGTCTAACTAAGGTTAGCAATCTTCTTCAAAGTCTAACTAAGGTTAGCAATCTTTTTCAAAGTCTAACTAAGGTTAGCAATTTGGTAGAGTCGTCTACGGATGGTTTCTTCCTTGTGGAGTCACGCTACGGTTGTGTCTTCATTTTCAAAGTCTAACTAAGGTTAGAAAGTTGGTAGAGTCGTCTACGGATGGTTTCTTCCTTGTGGAGTCACGCTACGGTTGTGTCTTCATTTTCAAAGTCTAACTAAGGTTAGCAATCATTTTCAATGTCTAACTAAGGTTAGCAATTTGGTGGAGTCGTCTACGGATGGTTTCTTCCTTGTGGAGTCACGCTACGGTTGTGTCTTCATTTTCAAAGTCTAACTAAGGTTAGCAATTTGGTAGAGTCGTCTGCGGATGGTTTCTTCCTTGTGGAGTCACACTACGGTTGTGTCTTCTTCTTCAAAGTCTAACTAAGGTTAGCAATCTATTTAAGATCCACCTTCAGCTGGTATCTCTTGATAACATTCAACACTCTTTGCTGTACTACAGAATGCAAATTTTGATGGTACTTTTGGGTATTCAATCTGCTTACACCTCTAATGTCCAGAACTTGTGTCGTTCTTACATTCAGGTTCAAGAAGATTGAATAGGTGCAGCTGTTGCACCCCAAAATTTGCCCACTTATTTATTCCCCAATTGGCCCTCGCCTTACATTCATATGCATGCCTCATGTAGGTCATCCACTCAATACATTCATTCATATCATTGTTACCGTTCAAGGAAATTGACAAAAAGAGGCTGATGTTAAGAAAATTCTTGATTAAAGAGAAAATTAAATCTGAGGTCTTAGGCATCATCTCCAGTGGCATTCTTCTGAGGTCAGGGTTTTATCTACATGTCAGAGCCTTGTTTGAAAGATGCAAGCTTCAGATTCACCAGGATCGCCAAATTAGGGTTTTGACCAAAGTCAACCCTGTTGACCTTTTGGTCAAAAATTTAATCAAGAGGTGATTTTGAGTATGTGAAATGTGGTTGTCCTGAAGAAATATTCATTGGAGCTTCTTTGGTTGAAAACTGATTGAGAATTGAATCAGGAACTGAATAATCGGGAAATTCATCCGCAATTTGAAAAAATTAGGAAAAGTTGACTTTTTTGGTCAAAATCAAGGTCAACCGTCAAATATTGACTTTTGGTGGAAAGTCGGTCAAAGAAAGTCAAAGGGAAAAATAAAATCAAGAAATCATTTGAGATTGCCATTTTTGGAAAGTATTTGAAATTTGAAACTTACCAAAAATAGTAATCTCCATACTTAGAGATTTTTGGGATTTTCAGGAATGTATGAGAGGCCCACTTCACCATCATTTTACACATGCCAAGAGGATTTATTTCAAGAAAATTTTAACATCAAAGTTGCTGATTTCATGGAAATCTACAAGTTTGTAGTTGGAAGTTTCTTCAAATAATGTTTGTATCGAAAGATATGAATCAAAGAAATTCATGGTCCAAGGTTGAGAAATTTGCAACACTTAGAAAATTTTGGAGATTGTGAGAATGGATGAGATGCTGACTTCAGGCCCAGTTTTTATATGGTTCAAGACATTATTTCAAGTTGAGTTCAAGAGAAAAGTTACTCTATCCATGGCATACTACAAGTTTGTAGTTGGAAGTTTCTCAATTTGAGGTGTGCACCAAAAGATAGACAAGAGACAAGATCATGATGCAACATTGTCAAAACCCAGCACTTAAGAGAAAAATCCAAAGACTTCGAATTCTAAGGAAGGCATGACTTTAAGGGAAAGTTACATATTGATTCAAACCACGATTTAAGAAAAATATAACAACAAAGGTGTTCTATGATTTTCCTTCTTTCTATTGATCAAAAGAAGTCAGCATTTGGTTGGATGGTTATCAAGTTCCAATGCTTTGAAGTAGAACACTCGAAACTGACGGAGGGTCGCTATTGAGCAGAATCGGCATGCGTACGTAACAGTTGTGGAAGGTCGTGTTCTGAGGAAATATTAAGGATATTACAAGTAGTTTTGCCATGAGAGTTCAACATGAAACCTCCTCCACTTCAAGTGATCTTTGCCATGAAACTGAGAATTGGTAATGTGAGGCATCGATTAGCAAGTTAAAGGATCGTTAAGGTCGCTACTCGAGGATTGTTGTGTCCACAAGTTCGGTTCAGATTTGTTTCAGCCGGAGTTTAGTCACAAGCCATGCAATTTGAAGCCAATTATCATATTCAAACCATCACAACTCCTAGCATTTTCATACCATCAGCTTTTTGCCATATAAAACCATATACTATGCGTATCGTACATTACCCAATTAGCCATGCAAAAATTCTGCACACACAAAGCATGTTAAGTCCAAAAGAAAAGATCCTCTACACTTCACTCCCACCATAACTCCAACACATGTACCCTATAAAAGAAACAGAACCCCTCACTTTTGCGGATTCCACACATTCAGTTTTCACACTCTCATTATTCTCCTCTTCTTCCTCTTTCCCCATTCTCTCTCATCTTTCTCTCCTCCAAAGTTAGTTACAGTCCACAACAAACTCAGTAACCACCATTTTTTCATCATCAAGCTTTCAACTTTTACCAAGATCATAACCATCATCAACAATCCTCCATAACCATCATCATCCTCGACCTCAATTCCTCCCTGATCTCCATTCTTCATCACCTTCACATCATCGTGTTCAGGAACACACACTCTCAAGAATCTTCACGTGTGCTCCCCTTTCATGGATGTTCGTAATGGTTGCATGATCTCGGCATAGTGACGTCTTCAGCTTCATTTGTTCAAGCGATCTATGAGTTTATTTCTCACAGATCGAAATTGTGGAAAGATCTTTCGTCGTCAACGACAAGTTTCAGTCAAGCCATAGAGTTTTCCGAAGACACACTTGCGGTTCGTCGTCGGGTAAGTTCTCTTGAATCTTTCTCCGCATCGTAGTAACACGTATTAGGAGCATATGCATCTGGGAGCTCCTTCCACCAGGAGGCTGGACGATTAGCGTCGAATGTTTTCGGTGGTTGTATGTTGCATATTCTTGATTCGTTTTGTTTCGATTTGATGTTGTGTGTCATAATTCGTGATGATAGAATGTTTATACGTTGAAACCAATCGCATATTCAGATTCTACATGAAATTTCGAGTGAAATAGTGTCTTGTGTTTTTATTTTGATCGTACTTTTTTTCGCCGCCGTGGATGTTGTTTTGGTTCGCCGGAGAAGAAGAAGAAAAACGTTTCATGGCTTTCATGGTGGGGTACTGTTCACGTGAGTTTCATGAGAAACACTGTTCACGTTCAACTTTTTTTTCTTGTTTATTATTTCAATTAATTTGGTTTTATTAAATGGTGATTTAATTGATGTTAGGAGCTGATCGATTTAGAGTGCATTCTTATCATTTAGTGCTTTAAAATAACTTGACCAATTGATTTTGTTTATGGCTCTATATGTCACGTTTTGTATAACTATAGCATATTGGCATATTGATGTGTATAATTAAATGGTTTACTGTTACAAGTGGGAAGATAAATAACAAATAATAATTGATTGAAATGGAGATAGTATTGGGTGACATACTGATGTGGGTCTCGGTTTGGATTTATTTGACTAGGGCTCAGTATTTTCGTTTTTACACCCTCCAGGTTCAGGCCCATGCGCCTTATAGTTGAATTCCAGTTCATGTCTCAATTTCTAATGCACCTCCTGCTTGCTTTAAATTCTCTTTTATTTCTATTCTGTTTCTCTTCTAACTTTTGATTCATAAACTCGTTTTCACTCAAATAAAAAATAAATAAAAATATGTTTTAGATACTTCTATGTGTGTAAATAATTGTAGTATTTTTTATAGATTTTCAGAATTTAGTTTACTATTTTTAATAAATCATTTGCTTTGGTATGTTCATGTTTCCTTTGGTTTTGATAGACTTTGCAAATCAATTTTGTTTAATACCTTAGGATCAGAGTTTAATCACCAATTTTTGTATGGCTACTGTAGACTAATCCATGATATTTTGTGTAAAAAATGAAAGTCCAATTCTATGTTTTGGTTAGGTTTCCATTAGGTTTTCTATACACGATTAATGTGCGTTCCTAAACGGATAACCATGTGAATTTGACCTATAATTTGCTTTGCATTTATGCAATTGACTTAGTTTCTTTGTGTACATATAATTAGGGATGTTTAGAGGTCCTAAGACCTGGAATTAGATTTTTAAATCGTGTCTTCCCTTTTTACTCGAATTTTCCTTTCTTACATGTACATAACTTGCTTTTGGCTAACGATTGTATCATAACTTTTCCAAATGACCTATAATTTTGTATGAAACTTCGTGGCTTGATTCCATGATTGTTTAGACACCTATTAGAGGTTATTAGCTACTGACTCCCATCATTTGATTGCATTTTTCTAACTTCATTCACAATTTGAATTTACTAACTAGTTTTGACCTAGTTTTGTCTAGTTTTTGTTAGAACTTTGTGTTGCTTCAAGATAATTGACTAACATAGAGTGGCATAATGCCTTAGACCTATAAAAGAATTAATATGCTACTGACCTCAAGTTTAGCTCATGTTTTCATCCGCTTTTTGTTTTGATTAATTGATGTTTGTTCGCTAATTGTTGAGTAACGATTCATGCGATACTTTGGTAACTTCTTGTGACTATTTTCGTGTGATGCTATGATGCTTTTGTGTTTGATTTAGGACACTAATTTCCTTGGTTTGCTACTGCCCTAGGGCTTTCTTCCCTCTTTCTCATGCTTTGCCTCTTCTTATACACTTTGATTGTTGTTAGTTTAAGAGGCGACGATTGTTTGTTCTTCCTTCACCTTTTGTGGATTGTTTTCTCTTGAGATTCATTGTGTGTAGTCTCTCTTAGGAGTAGACTTGGTTAGGGACTTCATTAAGTCACCTACCTTTCTTGTTACTTTTTCTTATCTCTTACTATATGCTTACCATGTTCCCTTAGGGTGGTAACTTCAATATTCATTAAGATTAGTCACATAGAACAACTTAGGTTGTAATCTATGCATGATAACATAGGTAGAGATCCCTTATCCTTGACCTTAGGGCCACTTGTAGAATAGAATAACTTAGATTAGAGAATAGGTTAGTTCCCCTTTGTTCATTCTTTTTCTTTTCAACATTAAAACACTAATAAATAAAGATGCGAATCACATTAAGAAAGTGATAGAGAAATGAGTGGGATTCATTCCCTAATCTGTTTCTCAATCACTTAGTGGCATAGAAATGAGTGGGATTCATTCCCTAATCTGTTTCTCGGTCACTACTTAATGGGAGAGAAATGAGTGGGATTCATTCCCTAATCTGTTTCTCGAACATTAATTAATGGGATAGAAATGAGTGGGATTCATTCCCTAATCTATTTCTTGAACATTATATAATGGGATAGAAGTGAGTGGGATTCATTCCCTAATCTGCTTCTCGATCATTATACATTTTATGTGATTCTAATCGCAAAGTAAATTCCCTTAAAAAATACCCAACCAAAAACACTTAAAACACTTAATAAAGGCTTGAATTAAAACAAAGTGACGAAGTGGTGTGAAACCTTGTATTGGGTTTTGTTCATCATGTAGTTACATAAAAAACACAAACCAAAGTTCATTCTGCTTAAGAACAAGTTAAGTCCATTCCAAATTAGGCGTGTAAGTCTCCAAAGGTCGAGCATCGTGGATTGCGACCTTAACCGCTGTTCAACTAAAAAACACAAAACAAATGGAAACTATGGAGCCGAACTACGGTCGCTCTGATTCCTTTTAAAGGATACGTAGGCATTGGGTCGCGGGGCCTAAGCGAGCACACTTGTAAATAACTCCTTCTTTTCCCCGTGTTTCTTTTTCATTCATTTGCATTTAGGTTTTAGACATTAGACACCCTTTAGATAGAAACAAACATAGGTGGATACCATCGAGTACGATGGGCGTGAGGGGTGCTAGCACCTTCCCCTTGCGTAACCGACTCCCGTGCCCTGTTCTCTGGTCGAAAGACCTTGTTCTTATTTTGAGTTAGGTTTCTGATATTCCTTTCCCGCAATGAGATAAATATATTAGTGGCGACTCTGATCCTTTTTTCGCGGTAGCGACAGGGAACAATACAAAATAATCGATACAAGACTATAACACTTAAATAAATTTCTCAATCAAACTTCACAAATGGACAACACCCGATGAGTCCTAGCAATAGACATCAGCGAGACTACAACAAAACCTTGATATTAATTCATTAAAATAAATCGAGACTCAATTTAAAATTCATGTATAAAATATGCACCACATACCCGCGAACCAAATCACAACCAACTTCTTCGGTATCAACTGCTTGTTTATTTTACTAAATTGACGGAACTTGCAAATCTGATAAAAAAATGTTAGATTAAATCCAACTGCTAGTATATCAATAGATTGTAGAAGTTTTAGAACAGTGTTACTGCAGTAGGAGTATACACATGATTCATTCCCTAAGCTGAAAAGTGAATCCAATGTAGAAGTCATAGGTATAAACTTTGTGAACAAGTGCTTGAACCCATGTGTTCCCAATTTGTTAATGTTATTTAGTTATTAATTTAGTCATTAGTAGACACTTTTTGGTCTAATACCATATTTGAGGAGTAACTTTGTATGATTTTAAGAAGATGAACCATTTTTATCATCAATCAATTATAATTATGAATAGTAGATGTTTGTACTGCATAAGACTTATAGATACCAAAAGGTTTCTTACTGCATAATTTAAGAATATATTGATTTAAAACTCTGATAGAAGGGTATTATATGATTTATATTAGTAGTATTATTACTGATAATGGGTAATAATAGAACTTATATTATTAGTATGTTATTGGGCTTTTGTGTATTTGGGCTTTTAATTGAACATCTATTATGGGGACTATATATGTAGTGTCTTTGACACAACTAAGGGTATCAAAAGAAATCAAAGTTATTTTTATCTCTATTTTCTTAGCTTATTTTTAATGTCTTTATCTTTTATTGTTGAAACCCTAATTCTATATTCTTCGTAGTAATTTATTCCTATCAATTGGTGCTCTCATTTTCGATCTCATTCTGCCAATTTTAATGGCCATTCCGGTGTCTAGTGGCAAGGATGATGCTTACGGGTGGGTGCTTGACATCGACAAATTCTTTGCTGAATCAGAAATATCATCATCGTCAAAACTGTTAATGGCTGTCTTAGCATTGCAAGGTCCTCCTCTACAATGGTGGCTTCAATGGTCTCACCTTCATCTAATGGCAAGTTGGGAATCGTTTATTCATCCTTTTCTTTGGCACTTCAAACCTGAATGACGAAATATTTTACCAATATTAGATGAGGAAATCGAACCAAGTTATGAATAAGTGGAGTATGCAAAAGCTACTTCCTTTCTTGACGATTCCGTTGATGGCATATTTCAAGATACAATCCCTAAAAGTGTTGAAAAAGACTTAAAAGAATCTTCAGATATGTGTAGAACACAATCAGAACAACCCACTTCGTATGGAACCCAATCGCCACCGTTCGCGGAGGAGTTGGATTTGGAGTTGAAGCCATGTTCCCCTTCTCCACCACCATCAAAGCCAGCCTATTTTAGCTCTTATGTTGCTGACGAGTTATTTGTGTTGGTCATATATGCAATTAGATCTAGCACAGGAGTGGATGCTTTAATCCCTAATAGCGAACCATATGACCCAGGACCACCCAAATCTTTCCTCACAGCCAGAACCAAGATTTCTGCAAAGTATTCTTCTTTAAGATTATTTGTTAATTTTATTTTGAATGATTCATATTTAAAGCATCCCAGGGGGCTTGAGCTCAAGAAGATTATTCTTATTTTCACATATCTACTACAAACCGTCATTTTGGTTTTTGAACCTTGACTGAACCATCTGCGACATTGTTGTGTTGGTGATAGTGTAACATTGACTAGAAACACTATGCTTAGTACCAATTCAATCTATAAGATCATTGAGTATTTTCTTTTGTTTTGTTTTGTTGATGCAATCCCTGCAACTATTGAGAAGGACATAAAAGATTCATTAGAATTGTACGGAACACAACAACAGCGACATAATATGTATGAGTCCCAACCAACTTGTGAATTCATGAAATCTTCCAAAGAGTGTTCCTTTGTCGAAGATACTATTGTTGATCGTGTCCTTAATATTGGTGACCAAAGAACTCTAAATCCTTCGTCCATTTTGAAGCAGAAACGGATTCAAGTTCCTTTTCCTGTGTCATCTTCATTTTCAACCCATGCAAAAATTGCAAATCATGTGTATGTAAGGATTCTTATTGTTGAGCCTGGTTTCAATGATGGAGATTTTCACAATGATGTTAAATTCAAAATTCCTCCGAAATCTCCTGATCGTGTTTTTGTTCTGAAAAATTTCATCATGCCTCCACCACTTCTTTCTAAGATTGTTACTTCTAAATCGCCATTGTTCAAGGCGTATTGGTCGAAATAGTTATTTCAATATTACATGATGAAAGAGGATGGAAATATAGGATTGGATAAACTCTTAGGACTTTCTCGAGATACCATTATCAAAGAGAGGAGCAAAAGAAATTGGATGTGATTTTTATTGAAGTATTTGTGAAAGCCTTAATTAGTAATGGAAGAACATGCCTTATTGTTTATGAAGAGAATGAATATGTTATCATTACGGCACCATCACGACGTGGAAAATACATTGTTGTCTTTGATCTTTTGATGGTATCCTCAAACATTGATTGTGGATTTTCTGTAGGAAGTATCTTTGGTATT
This sequence comes from Vicia villosa, assembly GCF_029867415.1. Lineage (NCBI taxonomy): Eukaryota > Viridiplantae > Streptophyta > Magnoliopsida > Fabales > Fabaceae > Vicia > Vicia villosa. Next base: position 171,753,953 of record NC_081182.1, read on the forward strand.
TGCAGGGTGAAGTATAAAAATAATGTTAGAATTAAAGATGCATTGAAACCTAGTAGCAGATTAGTAGCAGTTGGTTATTGCTTAAATGGAAGCTCTTGCATGTTTGTACTTTACACAAGATATGAAGTGAATGGTTTCACACTTGATTCTTTTTTGGGAGAATTCATATTGCCTCATCCAAGCATTAAGGTACCAAAGAAAGGAAATATTTATTCTGTGAATGAAGGAAATGAAAAGAAATCTCTTGGCTATTCTAGGATCTTTTGTGAAATGGGGCATGCAATCTCTTATGTCTTTGTTGGAATTTATTTTTCTATTTTCAATGGGATTGTTAAAGTAGTTCAACTTCTACTGTGGAAAGGAAAAAAATATGGATTTACACCGCCTATCTATTGGGTTCCAATTCCATTGATCAAACATATGAACATGAATATGAAAGGGAATTTGGTTTGTCCTTGTGTATATACAGTCACTTTTTGGGTTGTCCTTGTGTATATACAGTCACTTTCCAAACACCGTTTCATGGAATTTTTTTTCAATGTGTTGATCCAAGTGAGACATCGGATTTGTTTGGTAAAATTTTAAAAAGGGTTCATATCATGTTGAAGTTCATATATGATGTTGAATCATATTACCTTACATGTGATAATTCCATGACACATGAGATTATGTTTATGAGAAAAGCAACAGCAAAATGTCTAGTCCATCATAAGTCCAACATGGTTATCTTGGTTGTAATAATTGAGTTGGAAGAGAAGTGTGAGAAAATTGTCATATTCTAAGCCATTTAATATCCAACCGAATCGTTACTCATCATCTCTTGCCATAATTTCTTTATTTCGTACTGTTTTAGAACCTTGAGGACAAGGTTCAAGTGAACCCCGCGGCAATGATAGAAGGGTATTATATTATTTATATTAGTAGTATTATTAATGATACGGATAATAATAGAACTTAAATTATTAGTATGTTATTGGACTTTTGTGTATTTGGGCTTTTAATTGAACATCCATTATGGGAACTATATGTCTTTGACATTACTAAGGATATCAAAAGAAATCAAAGTTATTTTTATCTCTATTTTCTTAGCTTATTTTTAATGTCTTTATCTTTTATTGTTGAAACCCTAATTCTATATTCTTGGTAGGAATTTCTTCCTATCAAACTCTTTCAAACCAACTTTCTTAGTGCACTTGTAATTGAAATGTTTGCAACGGCATTTAATATGCTGAGTTCTAGTAGAGTATGAAGGGCTTGTCTATTCAATTTGGGCTTGTCCATTCAATTTGACACCCTTTAGAATTACTACGTGTCTGGACGGTTTACAAAACTATTCTAATTGTGTTTGATCTATGCAAATTTTCTTAATTGAATCCTTTATATCTTTATCATGTTGATCTGATTAAAATCTTGGTTACTAGGAATATATTCCTTTGATTGGATTCTATGCTACTTTAGTTCTTGGGAATGTAGTAAATTTTCCATTCCAACCCCTGAACCTGACTTTTCTACATCTCTACCCATATTCTTGTCCCAATCTCCATAGGGGTGGAAGATAGGTACTGTTTACAGTGATTTCCGGTAAACAACCGCTAGTCTTCCAAACTATAATAAATATGATTTGGTTACTTGCAGGATCGACTAGATTGATCCTAGGACACATAGTCAAGAAGATTGTTATCAATGTTTGTTCTGACCATATTCATTATTTGTCTTCTTCAATAAGCGTTGTTCGATTAACAGAACAAATAGTCTCGACAATCACTTTGTTATATATAAATATGACTTCATCGAAGTGACATGACATAAAAATTAAAAGGACAATTGAAACGTAAAGAATCTTAAACTGCAGAAATATAAAAGACTTTGAAAGTAAATAGCGTGAAAGTAATTCGAAAGTAAATGACGTTAAAGTAAAGATGCAGAAACGTAAATGGCAAGAAATAAACGAAATGCAGTAATTCTGAAAGATAAAAACAAAAAGATAATACACATGTATTAAAATGGTGGTGTCATACGTACATTTTCTCAGCGAACTCTTTCTCTTAACGCTTGATACTTGAGTAAATATGTGAGTGATTTGTACAAAATGAACACACAGAATCCTAACACTAAGATTCCTATTTATACTAGTTTCGACCTTAACGGTCCTACACTAATCTGCTGCCACGTTTCTCATCAGAACTTCCAGCGAAGCCATCTGTTGTTGAACGGTTACGAAACCGTCTTCGAATTTCAAATCTTCCCGCCTGAGTCCATCTTCGACGCGTGGCAGTGTATTAAACAAACACTACTAAAAACACGCTAAGTAGTAATACTTGAATACATATTCTATGAATTTTGTCTAAGTCCCGAAGACATATGCTCTCATTAATCTTTCAGCGTTCACTTATCTTCATCGAACTTAGAAGTCTTTATTTTTCCGAAGCATGACCATCAGTAGCCATTTTTCCTTCGATTTTCAACTCCTTCGAAGGATAAACAACATAAAACGAAATCTTCAGCTAACAAATTGCCCCCAATAAATGCCTGTTTCGAGAATCAACAGAAATAGGCGTTTCTTGCCATTATAAGATTTCGTTTTTATGATCCTTGAAAGTTCCAAGACTGCTGACTAGCGTCATAATCACTGATAACACTGTTTCCGAGACGTCTTGTCATTTTCAAAGATGTCTTCTCATAACCTACATTCCCACGTTTTATCCTTACTTCCTGATCATTACTCCTACATACTAGGAGTGAAGCTAACTCATTCGACCGCCGTTGGATTAAATCACCAGCCGCCACGTGTCTCTCGGGTTTTACCCAAAAGATTTAAAAAGGTTTCCGTTAAACCTTTAAATACTTGATCTTGTGTATCTATACCGCCTTTCATTCATCTTCTTCTCCAAAAAATTTAAACATCTTCACTCTTTTCAGAATCTTGTTCTTTTAATCAAAAATTTCTTCATGGCTTCATCTTCAAATGTTCTTCAACCTGCTTTGAAGCTCCAATCAACGACACGTTCTGGGGAACGAGAGTTCGTTCCAAACCCTAACACTGAAGAGATACGCGCTATTTACGCTTCCCAGGTAATCATTCCCTTTGAACTCTCTGGAAAAACTCTTGCCTTTATGGGTCCGTTACCGAGTGAAAATATCCAATCTATGAATAAGTTTTTTCCTGCTTACTACAAGACTAGACCATTAGTTAGCAAAGTTAAGATAGATGAAGACGGTCGCTCTCCTTTAGGCAAATCTGCTAATATTGAGGAAACTTCAACCGCAGTCCCTGTAGCTTTAAACAAAATTAGGTTAAACTATATGACCAATTTTGTAAAAGTGTTTAGGTCAATCCCTTTAGCCAAAGATCCTGACTTGTACTATGCCTGGCTAGAAAGGGTAGAGAAACAAAAAGGATCCTTCTGGAAAGCATTAGGAATATATGATTTGATTCAACTGTCAAGAACGGGTTTAGAATACAACCAACCCATGCTAGTAGCAGCGGTTCATTTTTGGGATGCTTCTCACAACACCTTCCATCTCCCATGTGGAATGGTTACCCCCACGCTTTTCGACGTGGCCGCTATTACAGGACTTCGACCAACTGGTGAAACCTTCGACCCCAATGAAATGGATGATGACACTATTGGTTTTAACGATTCGCAAGTCACTTATACGGCATTCATCCAGAAGCATCATATTACCACTGAAGCGACAGTATCTGATGAAGAGCATATTGCTTTTCTAGCATTATGGCTTTCACGATGCGCCTTTTGTTCAAGGTCTATCCAAGTTGCGAAAAGGTACCTTTGCATGGCTAATCAATTGCATGCTGGGAAAAAGCTCAACCTCAGCCAACTACTTCTAGGGTCTCTTTATGAAAACCTTAGTGAAGCTGCAAACCTTACCAAGAATTTCAAATCTGGTAGTTTACTTAACGCTGGTCCCTTCTGGCTATTGCAATTGTGGCTTAATGCTACGTTCGAAACTCATCTTCCCTTTCGAGGAGATGTCAATGAGGAGGATAGCACAATCAAAAATCGAACTATAGAGGGGACCAGGTTAGCTTACCTAACTCCAAAAGAAGAAATGGGAAAGCTTCATGAACATTTCCTGGCGTATTCGATGATGTTTGCTCGGCGTGACCAGTTCGATCCTTCTATGGCCCCATTTGTACACAGAACAATAGGTCCTGAATGGTTTACTCGAAAATTTCCACCAACATCTCAGGATCAACAAACTGAATCTATGGAAATTTGGGAAGCCTTTCTGACCCCAAGATTGTTTTCCCACCGTCTTCGACCATCAAAGGGTCAATGTATCCTCATGTGCTATCAACCGAATTTGGTCTCAAGACAATTTGGGTTAACTCAAATAACACCCAAGTGCTTATATGAGAAAAGAAACCATATGTGTTTCCACACTTTGTATTTGACTGAAGAGGAATGTGAACAAAAAATCGACAAATATGTTGACGTCGCCAATCTTTCTCCTATTCCTTTTGAACCTTCTTTTTACTCTACACCAAATTTTCATCAATAGTGGACAGAGTATTATAGCTCTCAAATTTTTGATGCTGGTAAACTTGCTCAGGAACTAACTGCAGCTTTCAATGATGTGCAGGAGAACTTCCAAAAAGGTACTTCCACTCATATTAAAGAAATCCAAGCTTTTCAAAAATTCTTTGAAACTATCTATAGGCCTGATGATCTTAGTCGGACTGTTCGTGAGGCTACAGTTACTTTGCGCGAAAAGTTTTCCGCCAAACTAAATAAGTTGAAATTGCCCTCGTATGTTCGACCAGAACTACGTTATGAAGTGGCTTTCAAACTCAATCCTCCAAAATTCCCCCCACTACCAAGTGCTGATTTTGGTGTGGCTCTAAGTCCTCCTTTCCCAGACTGGTTCGTGTGTGGGAATGCTCTCAAAATTCTTCAAGAGAGTACCAAAAAACGCGCTGAACTAGTGGTTCCGACTAAGCATACCTTGGATACTTTCAAAGGACATCTTCATATAGATCTTAAACACGTTCGTGTCCTGACTCCAATACCTGAAGGTTTGGATTAAGGCAATCTTTTCGACTGACTTATCTTTTCTTTATTGATATACTGATTTCAGTCTCAACTACAGCTGTTGCACGAAGGAGGAAAATCAAGGAAGCTTCTGCCCCAAAAGACTCTAGGACATCTAAAAGCAATAAACCAAGTGGGAGTGACTCCCTCGTCACCGATAAGAAGCCCACGGTACATACTTATCCCATACTCTCAATCTTGTACAACATGTGATTAGTATTCATCTTTCTCATTTTCCACTTGCCAGAGTTCGAAACCCCCAACGGGTTCGAAGCGTAAAGCTTCTTCGACCACTGGTTCGGATGGCGAAGATAAATCCCCTCCTCAAACTAGACAAGGACAGAAGAAAAAATACAAAGTTGTTACCCCTTCGAGAAAAGGGAGAAAGGCAAGTCCTTCCAAAGCTGTTTCTCCTGGTGATAAAGCGTCCTCTGAAGAGTCTCCTTTGAAAGCTGCTAGTAATGCTTTCGTTGTGGAAAGCCATAATTCAAGTCCAGACAATATTCCTCCCAAGGTACTTTGGGTTTGCCCCACATATTATCTTGTGATTTTAACTAAATAATTGTACTGACACTTTACCTTGTTATTGCAGGATGATGCTGGCACTGCTACTTCCGGTTTTAAAGACCCTGGCCTCACCATTGATGTTGACAAACTTTATGGTAGTTGTCAAACTCTAACTTTCGTTAACTAAACTCTTCAAAAGTTTATTTATTTTTGAATAACTTTGCTCTGTTTAACATAGGTACCTCTCAAAATCAAACTCGCGTTCTTTCACCAGTCTTCGAAGACATTAGGCCAATTGCTACCATATTGCCTACTGAACCAGTCGAAGAAAGCCACTCCACTGACGAATCCCCACCTACCCATCAAGGCAAAAATTTGGAAGAGGATCATCCATTCTCAGGCAGCGATAATGTGAATCAGCAATCACATGGCAACGAAGATTCCGCATCGGAGAAAGATGCTATGGAAGAAATTTCTCAGCCTGAAAAACCAGTTTCTCATGGAACTTCAACTCTTGACGCCAAAACCATTCATGAGACAACTTCGACGCCTGCCCCTGCAAAGCTTACTCCTTCAGAGCTTGAACAACTTAAGCAAACTGATCCTCTCAGTTTCTTAAAGGCCATTATGAATGTGAATACTCCTTCGCCTCCGGAGCTTAATGTCTCAGCAACTGCTACTGCAGACTCTAGTGACAAGGAAGATATTCCCAGTCTTCTTCGACAAATAAAAGAAAGATTCTTTGGGGTCAATCTTGTAGATGTTCTCAACCGGGACCCTATTAAGAGCCACAACTTAAATCAACTTCTAAAGAAAGTAGATTTGCTCCAAGTTTCCACAGAAGTTTCAGAGGTAATTGTTCTGCTGGGCTCTTTACTCGAGCAACTCCAAGCTAACATCCTTCGAAGGCAAAATGTCGAAAAAGAGTTATCTGAGAAAAAAGCCTCTCATGACTCTTCATGGAATTTTGCTATGGACGCAACGAAACAAGGTGAGGCCCTCAGGCTCAAACATTCAGAAAATCAGAAGGCCATTGATGAATATGAGAAGAAAATCGGCTCTTGGAAACAAGAAATCAAAGTTCTCGAGGGTAAGATAAAGGAGGCTGAAAGTTGTCAAGCAGTCCTACAAAAGTCCAATCAACAAGACTTGCTCGAAGTGGTGCAGTCAAGAATGAAACATCTCGAAGCTGCACAAAAGTTAGTGCCAGAAATCGAAAAGCTGAAGAAACACCGGGCACTAATTGAACTTCGCATGTCTTCATGGGAGACTCAATATCTGAAGATCAAAAAGGATCTCCCTGAGGATTTCAACTAAATGTTTTCGATCTTGTTATTTATTGCACCTTTATTTTGTAATCGAGGCCACTGTAGACATATAATATTTGTACGCTTGACTTTCTTTTATCTCTATCATATTTGCCATTGTTGATCTAGCAAATCTTTCAATTTCTTGTCAAGATATATCTTTAGATTTTCTACAGTGCTTTTATTAAATGCAACATGTAGAACCTGAACATCCTTCGCAGCACTCTTGCCTCTAGACTTGACGTTTCCACTTCTTCTAGCCATAATCATTATTAAAAGTGACGTCACTTTCTCCAAAACGTCGGTTTTCAGACGTGCGTGCATCAGTTTTAATGATTACTTCTCAACTTCCAAGGGCGGGAAACGGCGGAAGCCATAACTTCTTTCTTTGGAAAACCAACCGCAGTCCAATCACTCATTGGCAATTAAAATCCACCCTTCAGTATTCCCCTTCTATAAAAGGGTCCAATATCACCTTTATTTCTCATTCATGCGTTTTCTCTCCAAACTAAACACAGAAAAAAGAAAACACACAACTTCTCTTTCAGAACAACTTTCTTACCTTGCAATGGCTGAACCTCTCTTCTTTAACGACATCAAAGCCATCATTAGAGGCGAGTTCAGACTCTCTGAGGATGAACTTGTTCGCCATTTCATCAACATCGAAACCTTGTTTGTTAACCAGGAACTAGACTTCTACTTTGAGGAAGTCCTGGAGGGTGCTATTTACCCCAACATGGTGGCAGAATTCTGGATGAATGCGTCTTTACGCATAGATCCTGAAGGTAGGACCACCATTGATTCTGTTATTCGACACGCTCGTCTCAGCATTACTCCCACCACTATTGCTAATCTAATAAGCTGCAATAACTCTGGTGAAACTTTTGATGACAACAGTTTCAACATGACTACTCATCTCATGCTGAGAGCTCTTGTGGATAATGACCGCTTCAGTGCCAAAGTCATCAGGATCTGGCACAAGATGCTCGTGGGGAACTTCCAACCTCGGCGGATTAACGACAATGACATCATGGTTGAAGACTTGGAGTTTATCCTCTGTGGTCTTCGAGGGAAGAAAATTAACATCCCTTTGATGATCTTCAAGGGACTTGTTAAAGCTGTCTCTGCTGGTGTTGACCGTCGAGGGGTTGTGACTTGTCTTCCTTACGGGAGACTTCTTAGCTATATTTTCCTTAAGAAAGGCGTAGTGAGAAGGATGCGTACTTCTGGAGCCATGGATATGTTCGAGGCTGAACCTTCTCCCGTGTTGTCTTTGGACAATTTAAACCAAAGGATTGACTAGCAAGTTTCTTACCTTAGGTTTAATCTTTTTATGTATATTTATGCCTTCCTTCTTTTGTAACTTCAGATCCTATTCTGTGGATCTTTTTATAATGAATGTATTCCCATGCTTGAAATGAAAAAGAATATTTTGGTGTCTTCTTTGCTTTTTCTTTCCATAATTCTTCCTGATTGTGAAGCCATTTTGGTGCCTGACCATTTTGGCTTTTCGTAGTACCCTAGGTATCTACGTCTTTGCAATCCTTACTTCGTGCATACTTGGTTTATATCTCTTCAAATATTTCCCGTTTACTCTCAAGATCCTATGATCTTCTGCTAATTCTTCGATTTCATAAGCATTGTTCGAGAATACTTTTAAGATTCGAAAGGGTCCTTCCCAATGTGGGGACCATTTACCAAGTGCCTGATTCTTTCGATCTATAGGTAAAATAACTTTCCAGACTAAGTCATTATTAACAAAAGTTTTACCTTTCACTTTTTTATTATAAGCTCTGGACACTCTTTCCTTTTGCCTTTTTATCATTTCCAGTGCTCGAAGTCTGTCTTCGTCCAAATCTACTAACTCATTCATCATTAACTCCCAGTATACGTTGGGAGGAATGTCTGCTTGTCTTTGTATCCTTACTGATTGCAAACATATCTCAATTGGAAGTACTGCGTCATGTCCAAACGTCAACTGGAAAGGAGTTGTATTCGTAGCTTCTTTTGGAGATGTTCGACAAGCCCAAAGTGCTTGATCTAAAGTCTTATGCCAATTCTTGGGTCTCTTTCCTACATGCTTCTTGATAAGACCAATTATTATTTTGTTTGCTGCTTCAACCTGTCCATTTGCTTGGGCATAATAAGGTGTAGAAGTAAATAGCTTGAAACCTATTTCTCTGGCAAAATCTTGCATTTTTCGTCCAGTAAAGACTGATCCCTGATCAGTTGTTATACTTTCTGGGATTCCAAATCTATATATAATGTATTTCTGAATAAACTCGATCACCGCCTCTTGATCCACGTTTGCCAGTGGTATTGCTTCAACCCATTTTGTGAAATAGTCTATTCCTACCAAAATGTATCTTTGCCCTTTGGATGATTTGGGGTGAATCTCTCCAATCAAATCTAGTGCCCATCCCCTGAAAGGCCATGGTTTTACTATTGTACTTAGTTCGTTTGCTGGAGCGTGTTGGATACCTGCATGTTCTTGGCACTCTTGGCACCCTTTCGCGAACTCTATGCAATCCTTTAGCATCGAAGGCCAATACATCCCATAACGAAACAAGAGCCATTTCATTTTGTGCCCTGCTTGATGTGCACCACATGCTCCACTATGTACGTTCGACACAGCCAAGTATGCTTCTGCTTCTCCCAAGCATTTCAACAATACCCCTTCAGGAGTTTTCTTGAACAATTCATTTCCCATCAGAAAATATGACAGGGCTCTATACTTGATTTTTCTGTCTGTATCCGTCGAAGGATTTTTCAGATAGTTAATAATTGGATTCCTCCAATCTGTGTCAGCCAATGAATCTATATTTAGGACCTCAAATTGTTCTTTATTGGCATAACCCAATTGTGAATTTTCCAGATCACTTGGCGAAAGTTTAGTAAACATTGCTCTTCCTCTTACTTCAATTAACTCTTCCAACTTTTCTTTTGATACTTTATATCCTGAAGCTAGTTGAGCAAAGTCGTTTGCTTCCTGGTTATTCACCCTTGGAACGTGTTTTAATTCCACGTATTCGAATTTCTTGAGTAACCTATTTGCGATGATAAAATACATGATCAAATTCTCTTTGATGCACTTGTACTCCTTTGTCAATTGTTTGATGACCAATTCGGAGTCTCCTTTAATTTCGACTCTGGTTGCCCCCAATTCTAACAAAGCCTCAAGTCCAGCAATTAAAGCCTCGTATTCAGCTTCGTTATTGGAGCATGATGGACCTTCGATTTTATACTTGAGCTTTGTTGGAATTCCATCAGGAGAAATTATCAACATTCCAATACCAGTTCCCTCTCTATGCGTTGAACCATCGAAATATAACTTCCAAGGTTTCAAATCTACACAATGCTGATGATTCTCAACCACCGCATGGTCAACAATGAAGTCTGACACAATCTGACCTTTCATTGCCTTGAGAGCCTGAAATATTATTGAATATTCAGTAAGGGCTAAAGCCCATTTGCCAATTCGACTATGTAGTATTGGCTTAGATAACATATGTTTAATGACATCATAATGAGATGAAACGTAAACATCAACTGGTTTTATATAATACTTGAGTTTGATACAGGAGAAATACAAACAAAGGCAGAGTTTTTCTATATCAGTATATCTAGTCTCTGCATCATTGAGTACTCTACTTAAATAATAAATGGCTCTTTCGATGCCATTCTCATCCTCCTGTGCAAGCATGCTGCCTATTGTTTTATCTGATGCTGAAATATATAGGCGCATGTGCTTCTTCCCATTTGGGGGAGATAGAATTGGTGGACAAGTCAAGTATTGCTTTATCTGATCGAAAGCTTCTTGATGTTCAGCACGCCATTCGAACTTCCCTTGCTTAAGCCGAAGTAGAGGTGAGAAAGCTTGCGTGCGTCCACTTAAATTAGAGATAAATCTTCTTAAGAAATTTATCTTACCCAACAATGATTGTAATTCTTTCTTCGTGGAGGGAGACTTGGTCTCCATAATGGCTTTCGTCTTGTTTTGGTTGATTTCTATCCCTTTTTTGTGGACTACGAAACCCAAGAAATCTCCTGCCTGCACAAAGAAAGCACATTTAAGGGGGTTCATCTTCAAGCCATATTTCCTCATTCTTTCGAATGATTGGCTCAGATGATCGAGATGATTCATACCCGAGGTAGATTTTACCACAATGTCATCTATATACACTTGCATGAATGTTTCTATGAAGTCGTGAAATATAGAATTCATTGCTCTTTGATAAGTTGCCCCTGCGTTTTTTAAACCAAAAGGCATCACAACCCATTCGTAAGTGCCTATTGCTCCTGGGCAACGAAATGCTGTCTTGGATACATCATCTTCTGCTATACAAATTTGATTGTATCCCGAATATCCATCCAACATGCTTAAATACTCAAAACCTGCGGCCGAGTCTACTAGCATTTCTGCTATAGGCATAGGATACTCGTCTTTCGGAGTAGCTGCATTAAGGTCGCGAAAGTCTATGCATACTCTTAATGAGCCATTCTTTTTAATTACAGGTACTATATTAGCAATCCACTCAACATACCTTGTAGTTCGGATAAATTTGCACCGTAAGAGTCTTTCGACTTCTGCTTTAATCTTCGAGTGAATCTCTGGCGCGAATCTTCTGGGAGTTTGTTTTATTGGCTTCTTCCCTTCTTTTATTGGTAATTTCAATTCGACTAAGTCTCTTTCGAGACCAGGCATCTCATCATAATCCCAAGCAAAACAATCTCTATTGTCTTTCAACATTTTGATGACCGTTGCTTTCAATTCTGGTTCTAGTTTCGCGCTGATATATGTTATTCTCTTTTGATCATTGTCTCCAAGATTGACTTCTTCAAGTGGATCTTGGGCCAACATCTTTATGTTCGACGCCATTGGGTCTTTTTCAAATCCCAACGGTTCTTCGTCGTATATTGCATCTAACCTTTGACTTGGTTCTTCTCCTATGATCTCTTCAACTGGACCCGTATCTTCAGGGAGTTCGAAACTCGTACGTATTTCCAATTCTGATATTCCTTCTTTGGTTAGGACTGTATTTATCTTTGCATTTGATAGTTCGGCTTCGAGAGCCGTTTTTCTTTTGTTCTCGGCCACATAGGCCGAAATCTTTTCGAAGAACGCAGACTCAGACATGATTAATGTCATCGTCCCAGCCCGTTGGCCGTACTGCTGGATAATTCTCCGATGTTGCTGGATCTGGTGGACCATCCATGATCTCCCTATCCCATTGGAATCCATTTGGGTGTAAAGTTAAATAGTACATTGCATTTTTGTTTGGGGTATACATTTCTTCAGCAGCATGACAAGGGCCTATGTTTGCCAAGTTCCTGTCGAAGTTGTTTTTGTTCACCTGGTTGACTTCAGCCATGTAATAACTCTGATCACCTTCGATATTCTCCACTATACCATCTTCTCTCCAAATTGTCACCCTCTGATGCATGGTTGAGGGTACAGCCGCTACTCCATGAATCCATTCCCTACCAAGCAAAAGGTTGTAGTTTGCCTTTGCTGGTATAACCATGAACATGGTTGGCCTGGTAACTGAGCCTACTGTCAAATTGACTTGAACAACTCCCAGAGTTTGTCCTATTTTGCCTTCGTAGTTGGAACAAACCATGTTATGTGGCCTTATATCCGTATCGAACATACCAACTCTTTTTAGCATGTATTGAGGCATTAGGTTCACCGCTGCTCCCCCATCAACTAGGACTTTATTTATGCCCACGTTCTCAATCTTAGCCCTGATATAAAGTGGCTTCAAATGATTTCGCATACCCTCATCAGGCCTTTCGAAGAAAGCATTCTGTTCTTCTACTGCACCGTTATTCAGCACATAGTAACACACGGGTCTGTGTTTTGCCATTTCTTCGATATCAGCCTCTTCACAGTCTTCTACTTCAGTTTCCTGATTAAACTCGTGAGGGAGTACCGAGACAACATTGCAATTCAAGTTTATAGATGATACTCCATCAGAGTCAAAATAATTCGTCATTCTATCCTCTTCTTTCCAAGAATTTGAACGCATCTTGTCTTCTTCATCCAAGAGTTTTTCAGCTTCGAATAGTCTGCGTTCCACCGGAGGTTTGTTCGACTTTGCCCCCTGGTATGGGACTTGGTTGCTACTAGAGTCTCCAGCTTCTCTTGGCCTGTATTCCTTCTGAGCCTTTTTTATTCTCTGATGCCTTCTCCACTGGGACCGAGACATAGGATTTTTTCCTTTATAATTCTCCAACCGATACGCCTCTCGATTTGACCTTTGAAATTGTTTCCTATATGCCATTGCAGTTCTACCACCTTGGTCCCAACTTCGCCATTTGTTGGTTCTTGCATCAGCTTGTACCCACCTATCCCTGGGTGCATTTGCAGGGACTTTGAACGTCACCCTTCGAGTCCTAGGATGTGGGCTATCAAGCCTCTTTGTTGGAGTCCAAATGTCGAAACCGTACAGGTTGGGACGCAACCCCTGAGTTTCTTGACTCATGTAGCAATACACACGTTCGAATGATCGTGCTAGTATTTCGTCATAGACTGCCCCACATCTTGGGCAGAGAGCAATTTCAGTGTTTTCTTTGTGGCATCTGACCAAAAATTCTACCAAGCTTTCCTCCATCTTTGGGTACAGTTGCAGTAGGGGATTTGGCTCTCTTCCCGGGTGTTCCCACCTTTCGCGTCGAACCCTTTCGAAGTTGGCTTCGACCCTTCGATTCAGCATGATCGAACACCTTGGACACATCCATTGCTTACCACCATTTCTCTCGTGGCAATTCCAGAGATATTCTTTGAGGCTTTCAGTTCTTGGAGGAACTTCGATGCCCCCATTTTTCCTCGTCAGCCATGTCTCTAGTTCGCCAAATTCAGACGCTGGTCGTCTGGCGCTAACCATGTTGACCGCTGCTGGAGGAACTTCAGAAATCTGGATTTTCTGGAGTTTCATCCTGAGGTCTTCAGTGGCCTTGCTGTTTTCTTCCTTCGAGGCTTCAGTTATTTCTGCCTTGGGAGATTCTTCAACATCAGTATTGAAGATTATGTCACTATTTAGGCTTTCAGTAGCCTGCTTTCCATTGAACATTGCTTTAGTCTCCTCAACCTCGATTTCAGAAACTTCCACCATGTTGATATCTTCTACCTCGCAGAGGCTAGCGTCAGCAATGTTTAGGGGATTGGTATCGACCCTCATATGACTCTTGGTCTTGTCAGCAAACTTCAACCTTCCATCATTGAGAGCATTTTGAATTAGATCCCTGAAAAGAAAACAATGAGAAGTTTTATGGCCTAAAAACCCATGATATTTACAAAAACCTCTTTTCTTCCGTTGTTCCAACGGAGGAATTTTTGAATTTGGAGGTAGTATCATTTGGCCATCTTTTACCAATAAATCAAATATTTCATCACACTTGGTAATGTCGAATGTATAAGTTTTCTTAGGGAACCTATCATTCTTATCGTTTTCTACTGGATTTTTTCCATTAGCAGGATTTAGCAGTTTGCAAGCATAAGGTGGCGCTTCTTTCAATTCAGCCAAGTCTATTTCGACTTCTTCAGGGCTATATGAGTCATCGAAAGACTCATTCTCAGCATCCTTGGCTTCGACGTATGCCACTCTTTCTTTCTTATAACTTTTATTTGCCCTAGCTTTTTCTGCCTTCAGGCGTTCGACTTGTCGAACCCTATCTGCTAATTGGGCCATGTCCCTAAGGTATTGGGTATCTAGTTTCTTTCTTATTGAATAATCTAGACCACCTGCAGCCATTTCAACAAGTTCATGCTCTGGGACTGTTGTAAAACACCTTGACTTCAGCAGACGGAACCTATTTAAATAATCATCAATTGTTTCTGTGAATTTTCTTTTAACACTGGCCAATTCTTTCAAACTTATCTTAGTTTGGCCCATGTAGAATTGCTCATGGAAAAGTCTTTCCAAGTATGCCCATGCATCTATCGAATTTGGTGGCAAAGTAGTAAACCAAATGAAGGCATTTTTTATCAGTGAACTAGGGAAATACTTGATCCTTAAATCTTCGTTTCCCGCTAAGTCTCCTGCTTCCGTCAAATATCTAGCAATATGTTCCACCGTTGACTCGTTCGTTTCGCCTGAAAATTTTGTAAATTTGGGTACCTTGGTGCCCCTAGGCAATTCTGTTTGCATGATATAATCTGATATAGGGGATGTATAGTTTGGACGTCTAAGTCCAGTACTAAGGCCATTGTTGGCCATAACCCTTTCTATCATGGCAGTTAAGTTATTTTCTGTAGCCAGATTTTCTCTTCTGACTCTTTGAACAATCTCGTCTGGGTGTTCGTTCCTACCCACAATCCTTAATCTGGGTTGCTCCTCCTCCGTTTCTTGTCGGACGGGGACAGTTCTTTGATTTGAAGCTTCTAAGTTAATTATTGGAGTTCCTTCGAACACCTCTGTTCTTCGTGAGGGGCCAACATCCCTAGTAACCGTCCTAGATGATGGAACTATGTCTTGTACACGTTCTAAAGTGGGCCTCTCTTCTTGATTCGAAGGCTGTTTGTCTTTCCTTTTGGGCGGCGTTACTCCCATGAATTCTGCCATTCGATTCATCTGAGATGATATCTTTTGGAAAGTCTCCATGTTTTCTCTATTCGTAGTAGTAACATTTGCCATTAGTGGGCTTAAAACTGAAGTCAATTCTCTGGCCAAAACCCCTACCATATCATGGTTGCTTGCATCCATTTCTTGTCGAAATGCTGCTTGGTTATTTGTGGTAAAGTGAGGCATCTGGGTAGAGAAATCAGTGTTATGTGCACTTCGACCCACTGAACTAACATTTGGTGAAAATGTCGCATTGTTAGTTGGGGCATATATATGTCCTGTCCCTCGTACGCCTGTTCCATGTGGGTATGGCATTCCGTATGGATTATTTGGTCTCCATTCGAAAGCGGAGTTCGTGCCTTGACCAAATAAAGTGTTTGCAGCATTTGTCGAGGCAAACAATACGTCCTCTGCGCTTGTGGATGAGGGTGCGGTTGTCGACACTGAAACTGGAACAGTCCCTGAGGGTGCTGTATTATTTCCAGGCATAGTCTGGGAATTATCTGCAGGTCTCGATCCATTTGGACCCGTTGCATCTTGTGCTTCTTGAGTAGAAGTCGAATTTGCCGCTCCTGATCCTGAACCTTGTGGAGGATCTTGATTACCCCCTGCACTGGCCGTAACGACCATTTTCCTGTTGTACCTTCGTTTGGGAATCGGTTGTGCACTGTTCTTTAATTTACCGTTCCTAAGGTTCATACAAGATCTTGATATTGTCTAGACAAAAATAAAGCAATTGATTAAAACAATCTGCTTGACACTGTCCCACTGGGCGTGCCAATTTGTTTACGGTGATTTCCGGTAAACAACCGCTAGTCTTCCAAACTATAATAAATATGATTTGGTTACTTGCAGGATCGACTAGATTGATCCTAGGACACATAGTCAAGAAGATTGTTATCAATGTTTGTTCTGACCATATTCATTATTTGTCTTCTTCAATAAGCGTTGTTCGATTAACAGAACAAATAGTCTCGACAATCACTTTGTTATATATAAATATGACTTCATCGAAGTGACATGACATAAAAATTAAAAGGACAATTGAAACGTAAAGAATCTTAAACTGCAGAAATATAAAAGACTTTGAAAGTAAATAGCGTGAAAGTAATTCGAAAGTAAATGACGTTAAAGTAAAGATGCAGAAACGTAAATGGCAAGAAATAAACGAAATGCAGTAATTCTGAAAGATAAAAACAAAAAGATAATACACATGTATTAAAATGGTGGTGTCATACGTACATTTTCTCAGCGAACTCTTTCTCTTAACGCTTGATACTTGAGTAAATATGTGAGTGATTTGTACAAAATGAACACACAGAATCCTAACACTAAGATTCCTATTTATACTAGTTTCGACCTTAACGGTCCTACACTAATCTGCTGCCACGTTTCTCATCAGAACTTCCAGCGAAGCCATCTGTTGTTGAACGGTTACGAAACCGTCTTCGAATTTCAAATCTTCCCGCCTGAGTCCATCTTCGACGCGTGGCAGTGTATTAAACAAACACTACTAAAAACACGCTAAGTAGTAATACTTGAATACATATTCTATGAATTTTGTCTAAGTCCCGAAGATATATGCTCTCATTAATCTTTCAGCGTTCACTTATCTTCATCGAACTTAGAAGTCTTTATTTTTCCGAAGCATGACTATCAGTAGCCATTTTTCCTTCGATTCTCAACTCCTTCGAAGGATAAACAACATAAAACGAAATCTTCAGCTAACAGGTACGTATATATTTCAATTTATTTCTTTCTAGTTTTCAGATAGTTCATTCAATCTTTTGAATTAGCTACTTGGCTGTAACAATGCCTCATGTTTTGATCTAGATGGTTTTATGTTATATTAGATCATATGTCTTTTTGTTCAACTCAGTTGCTATTTGTAGCAACCTGCCCTAAAATTAAAGGTTTAGAGTCGCCACCTATTCTACCAAGGCGAATAGGAAACCTTTACACAATCACAGAGATTCAGGATAAGATACTATATTCAGGTCGAGGGAAGGTGTTAGGCACCCTCAACCCTTTCTTAAGGTTTGCACTATAAGGTTGGGTTTATGGCTAACATAAAGAAAGGCGATAGAAAGTTATAGGGTAAATGGAAAAAATTACCAAAGTTAAAGGTTTATGATTAAGGAACATAATCAGGACAAAATGAGATTTATGGGGGAGGGGACTCGCCTTGTTGCCAAGTGCCTACGTACCTCCTTATGGAGGATCAGAGTCTACGTAGTTCGGGCACAGGGTTGTACGCCTTAGAATTTGATATGGAGGTGTTTGAAGTTGTTTTGTGCTTGGAAAGGCATTTTGAGTTTCCTGATTGAAAAGGATGAAAATCCGTAGTTTGGTACTAGTAGTTTGAAAAGGTTTGGGAAGTGTTTTAGGATTTGGGCGTACAACCCTGGTTTAATATGTTACCGTTAGTTGCGATGATCAATAGGTTTGATCACCATGGTTAACGGATTGAAGGGAGGATTGCTAACCACTATAATCGATAGATTCGATTATCACGAATAGCAAATGTGTGTATTTTAAATAATTAATTTAATCGTTACCCCTCATAATCAATAGATTTGATTACGAATAATAACGAATTGATAAGGGGAAATGCTAATCATCGTAACCAATGGATTTGGTTAAAACCATTTAGCAAAATAAATGTTATTTTAATTTACATTTGATTAAAGAATTAAATAATTAATTAATTACTACCCACCGCAATCAATCGATTTAATAAAAGCGAATAAAATTCTGAGATTGTTGGGATAAAAACTAAGTTGGTTAGAAAACCTAATCCTAATACTTTGGCCAATGGCCAATGGGATTTGAGCAAACCCTAATACCTTGATAAACCTATCTAGGTTTTTTATGATTTTTAATAATTAAGATTTGTTAAATTAATTAAATCGAAGACTCGAAATAATAAGGAAAATAATTCTAGATGATTATAGCCATGATCCTAATTTATATTCTAATCCTATTTTTAATCAAAATTATTATATACAATAAAAAGTACTAAGCTTTAACCAAAAAAAGAAATAACTAAAAATAAGAAAATAAAAGTAAATAGGAAAAAAACCAGGATTTTATTGAATGTGGTCAGATTGGTAAGGCCCATGATGTGCTTGCGCTTTTTGGTCCTTCAGATCTAGCCTTAACATGAATCCAATGGCCCAGAATTGGGGGTGCACCGTGGTCACATATGAGTTAGTGTATTAAATCTACAAGAGAATCACTTTATGGAAAATAAAAGAAATAGAAGCAAGAGGCAGGGATCGATCCCACGCCCTTGCTCTTGAACCTGATGCGCGCTCTTTCCCACTAAGCCAAGGAGGTTTCGCTGTTAGCATAATCATCATCAACTAATATATACGGTTCACAATTTTCAAAATGATATTCAAATGACCAGCGCGCCATTACTCTTCTTCTTCCTAGTTCAGAAAAGGCAATACTTTTATTTTTGAAATACAGAAACTTTAGGCCACGGTTTTTAAGCGTAGCTGTAGACCTTTTGCTTTCAAACCTGTAAATCAACATCAGACAATACCGATTGACAGCCCAGAACAACTAAATAACATCTCACGAATCTAATAGACATCCTAATTTGGCTTGATTTTGCCTCTAAACGAAAATCCCCAAATTAATGTTTCAAGAACCCTAACAATGGCAAAACCCTTAATATGTACAGAAGCTTCAATTAAACAATTCAAACACGTTCTAAATACCATAATGAACACAAATAAACAATCGAATCATGTTTATAACGCATGATTTGGCATAATCAAATTCGAATTTTTTTTATGCAAACCGTGGCTTGTAGATGCAAGCTCCTGGAGGTGTCGGCTATGGATAATGAGTGAGATCGCTTCAGGGAGGTCTCAGGAGGATGTTTCAATCTTTAGTTTGGCTTCAAAACCTCTGCATCTCCCAAACCGATTTTGAGTTTCCTTGAGTTTTTTTTTTAGTTTGTTAGGGTTCCTCCAAGACAAAACCTCTCCTCTTCGTGGCTTCCTCCCCTTTTTATATATAAGGGATCATTTAGGTCAAATAAACTTGCCAACAATCCAACTCAATCTTGGTCTTTGATGATGGGGAATTTGATTGAAAATTAGTCATAAAATCTTTTCTAAATTGGCTCAAATTCCATCCAATATTTCCACTTATGGTGAGCACGAATTTGGACACCCAATATGACTTGAATATTGATTGAGTATGATTGGAATATGGATTTGAATCACATCTTTGATTTTCCCTTGATTTATTTGATTTTTATTATGTTTTAAATGAATAAAAATTCATAAAAATTATATAAAGAATCAAATAATCCGTGGAAAATGATTTGGATTACTTGGATGGCTTGAGGACCAAGATTGAGCCATAAAAAGTTAGTCCCATTTACAAAAAATTCCAATTTAAACCTCTTTTATCTCACATTTTGCCTCCAAAATTACCCAACTTTGACAGGGCATATCTCTCTCAATTTTTAAGCTATGAAGGAGTTCTAGGACTTTTTGGAAAGCTCAAAGAGTCCTCTAAATGACCTTTTGGTTTCATATCAGTTGAAGCTTCCATGCTCAAGTTATGAGCTTTGACCCAAAAGGTGTTTTTGTTGACTTTTTGGAGGACCTATAATCTCTTTGACCATATCTCTTGAATGAAGCATTTCTGGCTTTGGCTTGTGAGAGACAAAATTGTAGAGAATCAAATTTCCTTCAAAGTAGGCTTTGAGTGAGAAATTTCTGATAAAGTATGAGAGAGTTATGCCCAGTCAAAGTTGAGTTGACTTTCTCCTATAAAACCCTAATTTGAACCTTTGCATTTGTTCATTTCTGAGTTTTTATTAATGGATCATGATCAACCTTTGATCAAATGATGGATATAACCTCACATACTTGATGTTGACCAAAAATCTTGAAGTTTGACTGTATTTTGACTATAGTTGACTTTTAGGTCAACATAGTCGATTATTGATCATCTGAGCATTTGAATGGGAAATCCTTGGGATTGAAGATTGATAATTGACATGGAGATACTCTGAGACATATGAGATACCTTGAGGCTCATTTGAGGCCTCAGAGATTCAAACTCTTTTGATAAACTGCAAACCCTAGTTTTGAGACCCTCGATTAGGAGAGAGTGGCTTGAATAAACCTTTGAATCTTGAGCCATTGAAGATGAAAAGAGGAGGGCAAATTTTGGTGTATGACACTATTCAAACACAAGTTGACTGGAAACTTCCTTCCCATAAAATTATGATCCATGTGAATTAAAATTCTATGACATGCATTAATTAAATTCATTTTCGGTGTCGTCCTATAGAGCAAAATCAAACCTCCAAGTAGGAAGCAGCTATGATGGGGTGTGAGCAACTATGATGAAATTATATATTTTTGAATGATTCTTTCTTCAAAACTAGGGATGGCAAAACGGGCCACCCATCCCGTCTAAAGCCCGCCAAAAAATAAGCGGGGCGGAAATGCCTGCTAAGTGAAATGAACATAAAAATCATGCTCGACCCGCCATGATGGCTGGTGGACAGGCGGCGGGCTTGCCCGCCTATATTTATTTATATATATTTTTTATTTTTTTAATAGATTAATAGGTTTTTTTTATCTTTTAATTAAATTTTTCACTGTTTTTTTAAACAATTTTTTATAAAATCAAATTTTTAACAAATTTTACCTTAAAAAATATTACATATATTTACAAATGAATATGTAAAATAAACCATCAAGAATTGAAATTAGTAGAATTAACTAAAAAAAGAGTGAGTTTTGGAGGAGCGGCGGACTTTGGCGGGACAGGCTATGGCGGTTTTGGCGAGCTGCAGGCCCAAATTCTCAACTCAACCCGCCATTTTTGGCGGGTGCGCGGGCTGGCCCGGCGGATGATCAAAATAAAAAACAAGCAGCAAATACATTGACCGACTTAGAGAGCTGATCAAAATTTTGCACAGCAGATTCAAGTTCTTCAAATTTATGTTCTTTTCTTATTTTTCTAATCTGATAGATAAATTTCCTGTAAATATGAAGCCTCCAAGGTTTGAATTCCCTGATGACTTACTTATAAATGAGTCGGCCTATGATTTAGAACACTATCTCGCGGACTTAGGAAGAACTATCATACTTATGCTATCTTTTGGATTTCCCGAACAAGGCATAGGAGCATTATTCTTACTTGCCTATAACCTACTATTGTCGAAACTAGGAGTGCCAAGGTATATATTCCCTGTTCATGATCTCGAAAGTTTGGAGGATACGAGTGTATCAGATCTGTCGGATAATTTATTGATCAAGGTGCGGGATCCTTTCAAATTCCCACCAACAAACTATCCTGATGCAGAGGCTTTGTTTTACTCATTTATTGATGGTTCATGTGTTAAGAAGAAAAATAGACCATGGACGATTTTGGTAATATTATTATAACTTTCAGTAACGTCTAAGTTTTTGTTGTTCCTGTTGTATTTTTTTGTTTGCTTTTTTCTAAGTATCTCTACCTGTCTCAAATAAGCATACACTTAATTTAATTTAAGTTGAACAAATTTAATTTTAAGAACTTGTTGACCAAATATACAATACAAGTGTAGAAAATATTTTGAAGGAAAGCCTCTATTAGTCATGTTTTAGCAGCATGCAATCAAATCTCTATCTAAATCATTCCCAAGTTATTTGTCTTGATCAAATAGTGAAATGCCACACACATAATTTTTTATACTATCATTGATTTGAATATACGCAAGGCTTTAAGCCAAAAAAAAAAACAACTAATTTAATGGCGATGACACCGCTATCACTGCCTACCAGAATAAATTTGATTATGTCCTAGCTTCAAACAAACACCAAAAAAAAAAACAACTAATTTAATGGCGATGACACCGCTATCACTGCCTACCAGAATAAATTTGATTATGTCCTAGCTTCAAACAAACACCAATCAATATATAAGTTCAATATTACAGAGGAATGAAAGTTCCTATAACCTAGAATACTCAGAAAATTTTGTATTCTTTCAACTTTGACACGTCAAACATTTTTTAATGTACAAGCTTCACATGTGCACATAAAGATATATGACAAACTGATAATCAAAAAGTGTTAATTTTTTAAAACTGACAGAAAATATTTATCACTTTCTTACCCTTTGCGTTGCGAAAATTGTTTTTTACCGAATCACTGTCAGATTGAAAAACAAAATATATGTCATGTATGTGTGGTAATTTGCTTTTTTGTTTTTAGGACTAGAACAATACAAATTAAGAATTAGGAAAAACAAATGCCAAGCCAGCTATTTAAAACGTAAAATATTTATTTAACAATTGCATGATTGTGAATTATATAACATAATCCATACACATAATAAAACATACTATGTCATGAAATCACCAATAATAGAACACACAAAAAAATTAGAAAAATATAAATTAACTTACAGTTTATGGTGTAAGAGTGACATCCAAGCATTAAAAACAAGGTGATATTAAACTCTCAATACAGACTTCTAATGTGTGTTGAAACATTGCAGGATTCATAAAACCAACATTCTTAGAAGTACCATTCTTGGAATCGTACAGGATCACCTTCTGTTTGTCCGGGTAACTAAACTCCAGCAGCACATTATCATCTTCAAAAATATATAATACCTTTGTCAAGATAGAACTGTTGGTTGAATCTTGCAAGTAACAAAGGTCGAACAATTTAATCCAAGACTCTTTAATTCCATATTCCTTCATGAACCAAACTTCGTGATCATAAATTAAGCACAAGCAATCCCTCAACACACCCAATGTCAAGTCAAACACATCTATCTCTCCAAGATCCGGAAGGAAGACCTTTTGATAAGACTCCTTATCCAAATCAAAAGAAACAATAAAGGGTGGATCACTATGACGCCCTTTAAGAAAGACTAACCAATTAATTGTGCCACTTACATATTTTCCAGATGGCTCAGTGAAAACGGTATCAGAAGGGAACATCCGACTGTTTTTCCAAGAATTAGTACCCAACGTATGAACTTTTACATTAGTTGTGTATTCAGGAATACCTTTGACAGTGAAATTGTAAACAACAACCACTTTGTAATTATGAGAAACATGATCATAGCCGAATCCACATGTCATATTAAACTGACTATCGCTATCCACTCGTGGGTTATCAAAAGGGGATAATTCCTTGAATTTTCTAATGGAAGGATTACACAATACAATTAAAGGTTTATAATAGTTGGCAAGACAAAGGATTCCGTCACAAGAGCCAACAATGTCATGTATTTTGTGTCTAAAAACATCTTTGGATGAAAACTCGTGTTGAGTGATGTTAGTGGCCATGTCTGCGAAAATGGATTGAATCGAGAAAGACTTCAGAATATAATGGGACGAAGGAGTATGGTAGCTTACAGATTGGAGGATGGTGCGTGTGGTTGACTTAAGGTGCTTTCTGGTGAATTTATGATCAAGTATTAGAGAATTCCATATTTTACAGACACATCGGAATCGGAGAAGGTACTTCACCGGTAGCCTAGAGAGTATTTCTGGAATTAGATCAGAAGGAAGAGTGGGTAGTGAATCTGAGATGTTACGGTTTGGTCTCTGAATGGGATTTGCCATATCTGAACGTGTATGTAGATAGTGGAATGAACCTAACGATGGTAATATATACAGTATGCCGTTATTTGAAATTTGGTATCCGTAAAAGAGAGAGTACGGGAAACCTATTACGTGTAACATATGTTAGACCTAAATGATTGTTAGATTACTTTTCTATTCAAAGTGGATTTTTCAAGAAAATTCAAACTACAAGGTATAATTTTTTATTTTTTTTTAATTTAACTCAACCGATTTATTTAAAAATATGTGAGTAATATTTTTATATTATAATTAATATACTTGTCTTTTATTTTAAATTCATCTATAAACTTGAAAACTTATTTCGTGTTAAATTTTTAAACATAAATTATTTTATGAATAGTCAAATTTATTATTATAAATAATAATAATAGTAATAATAATAATAATAATAATAATAATAATAATAAAAAAATAATAATAATAGGGTTTAATGAATATACACTGACGGTGTCAAATAGTTTTAGAATGTTATCCAATAAGAAATCAACACTCTGTCATTTCATTAAAAAAATTTAAAAATAAAAACGTGATGGCATAGAATTCATGATTGTTATTGGTTGATAATATAAAATTAATTTACAGATTCGTGCGTCACCTATTTTTTTATAATAATATAATCAGATATATATTAAATTCTTTTAAAATGTTTTATTAAAAAGTTTAAGTTTAAATAACACTAATACTTTTAAAAGTGAAACTAATTTTGTTTTTTTGTTTTTTTAATCAAGTTGTATTAATATAGAAGAAAGTAGGGTTAAATATGTTTCTGGTCCTTCTAAATATAGCGGTTTTCAACTTTAGTCTTTCTGAATATTTTCTTTAAAGAATGGTCCTCCTAAAAAATTTAATTTTAACTTTTAGTCCCTCATGGCAAAATCGTAGCTAAAATGGTCCCTAATTTCGTCGCTAAATTAAAAACCGTCACTAAAACCGTCACTAAAATTGTCACTAAATTGAAAAAACCGTCGCTAAATTGCAGAAGGGACCAAAAGTTAAAATTAAAATTTTTAGAAGGACTATTCTTTGAAGAAAATATTTCGAGGGACTAAAGTTGAACACCGCTATATTTAGAGGGACCAAAAGCATATTTAACCCAAGAAAGTATTAGAAACTCTGTTACAAAAAGACGAGCAATAGCCTAAAAAAGAAAATTCTAGGCATTATTATTATTATTATTATTATTATTATTATTATTATTATTATTATTATTATTATTATTATTATTATTATTATTATTATTATTATTAATTCAACTGAATATAATTTGAAACACTATTTTATCGTTAAATCTTTTTTTATCTAATCTTTGCCTCATTCCTTTGGACTCAAAAAGTTGCAGTAGTATTAATATTTTAAATGAAGTTTTACAAAAATTATTTTAAACACAAAATTTAAAAATATGCAATGTAAAATAACGAATGAATCTGAAGGTTAATTGATAACAACTATATACCTATTTCACTTCAAAAGAAATAATTTAAAAACTAAAATAAAAATATAATATTTAAAGTGATCAATATTTCAAATTATATTCTAAGAGTAATATGGGTATACATGATTTTTTGTAATGTTTTCTATTAATTAAATAAATATACAGTTTGATTTTATTTATAAGTAATTGTTATGGGTTTTTCACAAAGCTAAAGGATAAAGGTCTGATGTTGAAGTGAAACAAATAAAGTGCAGAATAATTAATTTTGTTTTCTCAGTCATTTCAAGCACGATAACTTTTTTAGTTGTTAAGATTAATCAGACACTTTAGCCTAATTCATGTCTCTCCTCGCAGTTTTAAATACCAACTGTTTCTCTTATTTAAGAAGGAAATCATGTCATTTCATAGGTCTTTAAATCTATAGTCATTTTTCCGCTTACTTTCTTCGAAATTCTAACTTCCTTTACATCAAATTTTCACTCAAATTCAAGCACGAGAACTATTTTAGTTGTTAAGATTAATCGGACAGTTTAGCTTGGAAGTGGAATTTCAATGATATAGTTTGGAATATTAAGACTTTAGTTTGGAAGTGGTCTTTTTGTGGGAAAATTACCCATGCCAATTATTCTTTTTATGAGTTTAGTAGAGATCCCATACTATTTCTCTCATAATTTTAATTGGTTTGTAATTTTCTTTTTGTGGGGTTTTGGCTTTGTGGCCTTTTGTAAATAGGTTGGAGAACTCTTAGTTCTCCCTCTTATTAATATACATCTTTCTCTTGCCTTTAAAAAAAAAAAAAATAAAAAAATAAATCGGACAGTTTAGCCTAATTCATATATTTCCTATGTTAGCATACAAAAGAGGACTCTATCTAAGCCTATCAATCATATGGGGAAAAAGTCACACAAAAGCGAAAGCAAACCATTCGAGCATTCCTCCCTTTTAATATTTTTAGTATTAAAAATATTAATGAGTTAATGTTTAACGTTTTGGGAATTTTCCGAGTAATTAAGATTAGACCAAAAATATGAGACACTAAGTATTTAGTCGGTATATTAAAATAATCGAATTTTATTTTAATGATATTTAAGTAGAAGTATTATTTTTATATTAAGTATAGAAAAGATTTTGGGCTTAAATAATGACATCTCTAAGTATTAACGGGTATATTTTGTTAGGCCCATTTGTATATTAAATGATTAAGATAGTTTTTTATTTTAAATAGAAGTAGAAGAGTAGAGATATCAGAAAAAAGAAAAAGATAATAGAAAGCGGGCTAGGGCTGTGAGGAGGAGAAGAAGGAGACCCAAAGTGTTGCTCTCAAGTATCATTTTCCCCAAATTTCCATTGATTCTCCTTAGAGTTGTACTCAATTCAAGGTAAGGGGATTCTTACTACCTAAATGAGAGTATGATGAATTTTACGTGGGGTTTAGGGTATTAGATTTTTCAATTGTGTTGTTCTATATATGTTGTGTTGCTGCTGAAAATTTGTTGGTCGTTTGGGTTTCGTTTATGATGTTGTTCCGTTTTTATGATGTGCCTTGAGAAAGACTATTACCACTTACTGTTTCCATCTTTGGCTTAAGTTGTTCCGAATGAACCAATTATGCGCCGGGTTGTGTACTTTATTTCCTATGTTCTGAATTTTATAATTGTTCTTGGTTACCACTTGTTCCTAAATTATAATGTGTCTTTACATTATACTAGTTCTAGTACTTAGTTTCCCAAAATTATATATTACAATGGAGTAAATCATGACCTATCTATCCCTAATTAATTAAGTGATAGAGTAATAAAAGAAGTATGGCTAGAAAATTAGAACAACAAAAGTGGTATGATGCATGTAGTAGTAGTATAATACTCCCCTTTTCACTGTAGCAGTAAATATATTGGTATTTAGAAACAATTATCACTTAGTAGAAATAGTAATTGGTTAATATAATAATTTGGTGATAAAGAACATGGTATTTAATTATAGGGACACAATTTTGTAGCATTTGAGAATTAATTTTGATAAATCTATTTGATTGGAAAATACTTAAACTTAGATAAATTATTCGGTTTATCAGTAAATTACGGTATCTTGAGAATTTGACTGTAATCATATTTTGGGATTTAGTAAATAACAGAGGGATTATGGTATGACAGTAAGTAATGAATTTAATCGAATGAATCGGATAATCGGTAAAGTAGTTGAATTGTGTCCGATTAACTGGTATTGAGTTGTGATTATATCTTATGGATTGGTTGTGAATGCCCTTTTGATTATTTGTTAGTGGTATCGACCGTTGATTAGGTGAATTGTCGGTATTGTTCCGTTATTTATATGAAGTTGTTGTAATGTGTATGAAGTATTATTACCTTTAATAATCGGTAATAATTGTGATATAGGTGTATGTCTTGTGACGAATATTTTGTGAAGTAAATGATGATGTTGTGTGATGTTTGATTCATTGAATCGCATACATTTGCATATATATATTGTGACGGCCTGGATTGACAAACTAGTGACGAAGGCTTATGCCTTGTGCCTCTGAATTGGGCAATTGGTGACGGGGGTTGAAGCTCCGATTGGTACCACATGCATATGCACAGTTGAGTCACATTTGAGTCGTTGTCAGTTGTTGTTGGTTAGAGTTGTTGTTTATGCATCGTGATGCTTATATGTTGACTTGTTGAAGTTGCTTATATGTTGATGAAGTTGCTTATATGTTGACTTGTTGAAGTTGCTTATATGTTGACTTGTTGAAGTTGCTTAAATGTTGACTTGTTGAAGATGCTTATATGATGATATTGATGATTATATGTTGACTTGTTGAAGATGCTTATATGTAGAGTTGTCTGAAGATGCGTATGTGATGACTTGTTGAATATGTTTATATGTTGATATTATGACCATTCATTGATGATGTTATTGGTGTTGTTTATGTTGATGTTGTACGAAGCAGTGATTCATGTATATTATTTACCTGATATATAATTTATCATGATCCAATTTATATAGTTTGATATCTCACCCTTTCTGCTGATGTTTCCCCTACCATGGGAAATGGGCAGGTACTCAAGTATAATTGTGGGAGTTTGTCGCTTCATCGAGTCATGTTGGTGTGTCGCTCTGATACATAGCACTCGGGATGGGATAAATGATTGTTTATGTTGTTTCTATGATAGTTGTTGTACTAAGTTGTTGATGTTTTTAGTTGTTGAGTTCTAAGTTGAATAATGAGAAGTACTTATTATATTTCCAAGTTGTTTTAGTTGATATTTGTCTGTTAATTTGAATGCTATGTATCATTGTTGAATGAAATACAAGTTGAAGTTTTAAGTTGATATGTGATACCCCAATGTGTTGTTTGTTAAATTTTTAATATACTTTGATTTTTTGCATTATAATTTCGGGTAGAATTTGGGGTGTTATATTAGTGGTATCAGAGCAGGTCGGTCCGTCCGACCAAGTTGTCGAGTCTGTTGAGTTGTGCGATAACTGAATGCTGTCAGTGTTTTATCCTACGTGACACGTGTACGAAACACTATCAGTACTTGTTTGTTTTGCTGCAGGATTTGGTTTGAGCGAAGTGGTGGAGAAACTTTGCTTCTCGGATATGTTTCAGTTATAAGTTGTTGGCGCAATGTACTGCTTAAGGAGACAGTGCAAGTATTGTTGGAGCTTGTTGACATGGATTCAAGGTTTTGGTTGTTTAACAAGCTTGGAGCATCTGTAGAAGAGAATGATCTGCAAGTATGGTGCAAACTCATGATGTTTTGGGAGGTAAGCGTTAAGTACCAAGAATAAATCCTAAAAGATGGAATTTAAAAAGTTATTGTGATCATCATTGTGAATAAACTCATTGTGGAATTTAAAAAGCGTTAGGTACCGGTGTTGGAAAAGTGATAGAGTGATGAAGTTGCGGTGGACTTTATGTTGGACTCGCATCAGTGATGGTTGGATATCCGATTTGAAGCTTCGGAAAGATAACAAGGTGAATTTTAATACAAGAATAGATGCTGCAACTGTAAGTAGATTTATTTGTGACAAGTTGGTCTTGGAAAGAGGTGAAGTTAGTGGTTACGCTTGTCCTTGGAAAACGAACTTGTGCGTTGGTATCGTGCAAGACGTTAGCGTTAGAGATGAGTGAATTGAAGAAGCAATTCGAAGGTTTGTTGAGAAACAATTTTAAGATCAAGTGTGTCAATTGAAGAGTTTGAGAGACATCGTAAGGATTATCACAGCATGACGTTGATGTTTGTATTTCGGATATCGTCGCGGAATTGTATCTTGAGCTTTGAGTGTCGGATTGACGTACCGTTTGAGCCTACGAAGAGGTGAGACTATACTTTACCTTATAGGAGTGTTATGGATATAGTAGAAGTGAAGCCTATTGAATATAAATGGTTATTGCCGCAATTGGCCGAAACAAAGTTAAGCCGAGCATGTTATTGTGTAAGTAGTCATGTGTAAGTTGTTGACAAAGGAACAACAATTAAATGAAGTATTGTTGTAGGTCTTGCTGTAGAATTATTGGTAAGTGATTGAAACTGTGGTAGAAATTGTTGAAGTTGTTGAAACATTATGGATCGCGAGTAAGAGTTTGAAATGCGAAGAGACTGGTATGGTTTCATTGATAAGAAGTGTTGATGATGGTGTAAAGAAATTTTATTCTAATGTATCGTCAGAGGTGTTTTAGTAGGTAGCCGTAAGACGTCGGTGTTAGCAGGTTCGAATGGTTTTGCGAGTTGTTAAAGTATGGTACTTTTGGTGACGTAAGTTCAATTTCTAAAGGAACACTATTATAGTTGGTAATTGTAATACCCCTTTTATACCCCAAAATAAATAAGCATATAATTAGAGAATAAGCATGCATATAATTCAAAAGGGCGTCACATCGACGTTTTCAAAAACTAAAAGCTTTTAAAAAAACGACAGCATTTATCCACAATATACAATACACCTGATCATTTCAAATAACACCTAAACATTTAATTACAATTCATACAGAATATGCATTCACAGCGGAAAGTACTAAAATACTCATGTATTCCATTAAATGATTCATGTCCCATACCATGATCATAACTCAATAAGACTCTCAATATAAAATAAACCATAATCAGAATATTTGGCTTAAAGCCTCTCTAACAACAAGTAGCCAAATAAATAGGTTCACAAGTTGTAACATAATACATAACCAAATAGAAACATGAGTTCAACATGCCTAGTCTACCCAGTGTTACATGACCAGAGCATTGACTCGCTACTTAATCATCAACAAACTCGGAAGCTCTCCGACTAAATCTCGTACGAACTACTAATCGCCAGAACCTGCATGTCGCCAAACGAGGGCAACATTAAAACAGAAGGGTGAGAATACGAATCATTATGAAGAAAGTATAATAAGATACAATGATTCTATCAACAGTTATAGGAATTCATCACACTTATATAACCATGTAAATAATACTAACCAACATTTATTTCACATGTTACAAGCATACATCAAAACTCCAGGAGTATAATATTAAATTCCAATACTATATTCCCAAATAATACACATAACTATAATTATCACATAATCATATATTTTACCAAGTCATGTGTCCAAACATCACCAAATCCAATTATCACATCTCATGTACACATAACAATCACATAAATGCATATACTCAAACATCACATAACCTCAATGTGACTCAATGCAAAACATGTGACTCAATGCATGTGGTACCCAATGTGGACCCAAAGTTCCACCGCTTCCGATTCATATAGAATCTAGCCACGCTTCAGATCCGGACAAGATCGAAGCCACCAAATGTAAACATATAGTTTACCGCTTTCCGAATTCACTCTAGAATCCAAGCCGCTTCCGATTCGGACAAGATCAAAGCCACTACGTATGTTTCCAATTAAGGATCAACATAATTTACGTCTATTTCCATTCAACGATCACCGTCTAATACCATGTGAACCCACAGTTTGACCGCTTCCACAATAAAGCTGACTATGCCATAAATGAATGTACAATTAACAACCAATTATGCAATTAAGATCATCTCTACCATCTTAACATTCCGCATATCACAATAATTCAACTCGATGAATTATCCACCAATTGTACACAACATTGACAACACATGCATATCATTCACATATAAAAGGCCAATTAATCAATTACGATTCACAAAATACAATTAACACTACTATCCATACTATCTCATGTCAATTCACATTTACCCCATATATATATATATATATATATATATATATATATGAATATACACATTATCAAAACAACATCATTGACATAGCAATATATTATTCTCAACATAATATTCGAGCCAAAAACACAATTACGGACAAATTCTCAAAATACCGTAATTTACCGATAAACCGAATAAGTTATCCAAGTCCAAACATAATCTGATTAAATAGCCTCATTGCAATTAATTCAATTATTAGTTTAACTAAATAATATAAAACTATATTAATTTAATTCACTTATATTTCTATTCCATTTCCACTTTCTAGCATTTTATTGCTCAAGACCATTTTTATTGAAAAGAATATTGCGCTAGCTTTCTAACGCTTCGAACGGAGACTCAAATGGAGTTACGGTTTAAAAGATATGAAATGTTAAAGTTTTAACGAAAAAGCAAACTCCGACATCATACACTAACAACTCTATTGACAACTCTAACAACTTTATAAAAAAAACTATCGGAATCAAAAACTAATTTAAATTAACTCATTAATCTAATTGTATATCTCTGATTCTAAAACTTCTAAAATATTATTTGTATCCTGTAACGTGATATCCATCAAAGTTCTAGAAGTGACACTACACTACTGCTCCTATTAAACCAAGATATATTGTTCCTATTAAACCAAGACAGTCCAATTTAATCTTGTTCACTCATGATAGAAAGAGAGTGAAGTATGGTAGAATCTTATTAAGATCCTATAAGTATCAAAATCATTTAAATAGCATGTGAAAATTTTACATAATCACTAAATATTATATTTAATTAAAAGTAGTGTGATCCATTTAAATGTTATGTAACATTATATTAATTTTAATTTCCGCAACAGTAAGAAGTAATTAGCTGACATAGCAGTATGTATTAGTTTGGTATCAGTAACAATAACCAAATAGTATTCAACTTTTATGTCCATTATAAGCTCTCTCATATATGCTCCTTGAATCTAGTAACTATGTGTTATCACCACTACCTTATCATAATTACTATAATCATGAGAGTGAGACACATTCTGCTACAGTGTACACCAGAAGTCAAGAACCCCTACGTTCGAATCTTCCTAACACCATCTAAATTATTCTATTCCTAAATTTCATTCTTCTATGCATATAATTTCATCATTATAAACTCTTATAATCATAATCCTTTGCTATATAGACAAAACACTAACATGTCAAAATCTAAAAATTGAAGAATCAAAATCCCTAAATTATGTTAATCTACCCATTGACCTAATCATACTAACCCATAATAATAAGGATTCTCCCCCTTACCTCTTTGATTCTTCAAACCCTAGCTTGTGTTCTTGTTCTTCTCCTCTTCTCTTCTCCTCTCCTTCTATTCTCTTCTCAAAAATTTAGCAAATGAAAATGAAATGTTATGACTACTCTCTCCTACATTTACTATCTTATGCCATATTGGGGTTAAAAAATAACACCCCCTATTTACTTCTAACTCTAATAAATAGGCCCAATTAAATATAACATCTTAATATCTCTATTTAGTTCAATAAATTAAATAAACACCAATACACACAAAGTAATTTAATTCAATTAATTATTATATCTCATAACAATTAAATGATTATTTAACACACTAAGTAAAATAAAATAATATAATAAAATAATTACGGATAAAATCCTCTGATAACTCAATGTCACATATTTTCGGTCTAATCTTAATTACTCGAAAAATTCCCAAAACGCTAAATATTAACTCATTAATATTTCTAATACTAAAAATATTAAAATTTTCGATTAAATATTGATCCGCTATCCCGGACTAATACCGACTAAATCGTCCCAAAACGCGAAAATTTCAATAAACATCAGAAATGACTAAATTAAGCAAATAATTATTAAAAACACCAAATAATATAATTACTAATATAATTAATAAAAATATTAATAAAAATCTGGATATTACAGTAATGATGGTTATACTCCATTATGATTGTCGACTGTCTATTGACAAATTGAGGACTTGACCACCCTTAATCTCTTGTTGATAGTAGACGGAATTGTATTAGATGTTATAGACTTATCTTACTGTCTCGATGATGCATAAAGTGGTGAATGTTGAGGAAATTCTAAAACTTAGTTGAAGCTTGTGAATCATATAAGTCGATAGAAACCCTAATAAAGGACAGTGAATTAAGATGGATGATCAGAGTTGCACGCTGAAGCATGCTGTGCCAGATGTATTATGTTTTCTTGTGAATGGTGCCGATTGAATTAGGATGTCTTAAGTTGTTGGTCGATGATGAGTTGTATGGTTATTAGTCGAGTTATGTTATCAGGTTTGTATTATGATAAGTTTTTCGCTGTTGCGGTAATGTTGTTGTTGGTGCTTCGTTACTGAAGGACACCTGAGTATGGAAATAAGAATTGTATATGTGTATCGGTGTTCAGTATGTTGTTGCGATGATGAAGCAATGTTGTATCGTTAAGTAGGAGCGAGTGAAGGTTGTTGCTACGTCGTAAGATGTTGTTCCAAGATATTGCTGAAATGGTTGGCAAGTTAGTAACGATTATGTTGCAAGGATAATTGAGAGTTTGACGTATGATTTTTGGATTCAAGTCGTGTTGAGATACGAATATATCAGAAAAAGTAATAGTCAGAGTGTTGTCAAGTGTAACTTGAGAATGAGAATGTTGGATGAGGATGCTGTAACTCGGTTTTTTGAGGCGAACTGACTCCTTGCTCTTTTTTTTTGAATTTTTTTATTTTTGCAAGAGTCGCCACCGACTTTTATTTTATCCAACATTTAGGAAAGGCATAAAAGAACAGGAAAGACCTTTTGACAGATTTTGGGTTCGGGGGGTTGGTTATACAAAGGGAAGGTTTTAAGCACCCTTTGTATCCATGGTTATCCATGGGCTCTTAATTGCTTAGCTCACTTTTTTAAATGCTTTGTTGATTTGAAAATAGAAGAAGTGAAGATGGACAATAGGTCACATAGGTCTCTGAAGAGTTTCACCGGGAATAATGCCCTTCAAATACCAGATGAAAGTTTTGAAAATAGATGAGAAGTTTTGAAAATACGTTGTTTGAAAATGAAAGTGTTTGAGCAACCAATTAAGAGTTATCTACTCTCAATTTATAAGACCTTTCCTATGCATTTAATACTTTTCTTAAATGATGATATGATTAAAAAAAAGTAATAAGAGGGAAAACCATAGAGGTGCAAGTGTGCAAAATGCTTTTTTTTTAAGTTTTATCTTGATTATTAATGTTTTATCTCAAAGGTAAAAATATGGTCCAAGTGGACAAAAAGAAGATGACGGAAACATAAACAGTGCGTCCAAATTGACAAAGAAAAAATAGCGGAAGCATAAATAATATGTTCAAATGGACAAAGAGAAAATAGCGGAAACATAAATATAATATGTCCAAATGGACAAAGAAAAATAGCAGAAACATAAATAATATGTCCAAATGGACAAAGAAAAAATAGCGGAAACATAAATAATATGTCCAAATGGACAAAGAGAAAATAGCGGAAACATAAATAATATGTCCAAATGGACAAAGAAAAATAGCAGAAACATAAATAATATGTCCAAATGGACAAAGAAAAAATAGCGGAAACATAAATAATATGTCCAAATGGACAAAGAGAAAATAGCGGAAACATAAATAATATGTCCAAATGGACAAAGAAAAAATAGCGGAAACATAAATAATATGTCCAAATGGACAAAGAGAAAATGACATAAACATAAATAATACGTCCAAATGGACAAAGAGAAAATAACAGAAACATAAATAGTATGTCCAAATGGACAAAGAAAAAATAACAGAAATATAAATAATATGTCCAAATGGACAAAGAAAAAAATAACAGAAACATAAATAATATGTCCAAATGGACAAAGAAAAAATAACAGAAACATAAATAATATGTCCAAATGGACAAAGAAAAAATAACAGAAACATAAATAATATGTCCAAATGGACAAAGAGAAAATAACATAAACATAAATATGATGAATGATAAAATAAAGCATAAAACAAGAAATATAAAGAACAATATAATAAAATGCGGAAATTAAAGTCAATTGTTAGTATGTTAGCACGCGAATCATCTTGAAGCTAGTCAAGTATATCCACGATGTTAGTGAAGATCGATGGTGAGTAAATGATGATCTCGGATTTAAAGTTGATGAAAATTTATCAGAAGCTTGATAGAATCATAGCGACTACACGATAAATTTCTAAAAGTCTTAAATCAATTGCATACAATCTCTGCCATATTTGATCTTTTATTCTGATTCGGGACAAAGGAAAAAGATAAGAAATAATATCAAATAATATACAAAAATAAATATAAAACAAATTAAACTTAATTCATTCTTTTTGTGATTTTTTGGAATGGATTTTAAGTTAATTAACAAGCTAATTAAACAAATAATTATACAAATAATTAAACTTAACAAGAAAAATATTATTTTATATGTCAAAAATTAGATTATAAAAAATATAAGCCTAAATCTAAAAGGAAAATATTTTTGGAGTTTTTTGATTGGTTGAAAATAATTAAAAAAAGCAATATTTACATAATTACTAATTAATTAAGCAAAATAAATTAATTATGAAAAGAAATAAAATATTTTTATGTTAAAAATTAAATAAACATTTTATCAACTTAAAACTAAAATTAAAACTTTTTTTTTGAGAAATTGAAAATATGCATAAATATGGAGTTTTTAATTCATGAACTCCTAACACTACTACATATTAAAAATTACATTGTACTTACTCTATGATGTCCCAAGAGTGGAATAGAG
Source organism: Vicia villosa (assembly GCF_029867415.1). Classification (NCBI taxonomy): domain Eukaryota; kingdom Viridiplantae; phylum Streptophyta; class Magnoliopsida; order Fabales; family Fabaceae; genus Vicia; species Vicia villosa. The sequence continues at coordinate 171,790,487 of NC_081182.1, forward strand.
TGATTGAAATTGATTGAAAGTGGCTATTTGAATGAGCCTTGATTTTTACAAGTTTCTTGAAACTTTTGCAAAAAAATATAAACTTAAACTATGACTTTGTGGTGATTGTTGTTGTTCTTTGTGTTCCTCCTCCTTTTTTTCCTCCTCTTGAATGAAGAAAATGAAGCTCTATTTATAGGCAAATGATTTGATCTTGAACCCTTGCAAGTTGGAATTTTCATGATTGATTTTGTGGAAAAAATATGATAATGGAATATTTTCAATGAGTGCATTTCTTAACCATGGTTAAAACACTCAAGTATTATTCTCTTCAATCTTGCAATAATATATTTAAGCATCTTGAATGGTCATTGCTTGCATCACATGAGCATCTTGGATAATATCTTTAAATTATCTCACTTTAATTAAACTTTAAATGAATAAAATTTAATTAAAATGAAATAAAAGTGTCATGAATCATGGATAGGTCGTGGATGCCCTTTAGACATATGGGAATCAAGATTGAATCATAAAAGAATTGGCCTTTTTGAAAAAGAATCAAGTTTTGGTCATTACTTGTTTTATGCATTTTCCCAAAAAAGGTCAACTTTATCAAGGCATATCTCCCTCAATTTTGATCCTATGAAAGTGTTCTTTTACTTTTTCGAAAGCCCAAGATGTCCTCTACAAGCCACTTTGGAAGCGTTTTTGCATTTGGAGAAGTTATCTTGATGATATGGGCTTTGACAAAAAACTGCTTTTTGTTGACTTTGAAAATGACTTGTAATATTTTGGCTTATATCTCTTAGGCGGAAACATTTCTTGACCTTGGTCCCAACATCAAAGTTGTAGAGAATTGAATTTCCTTGAGAATGAGCTTTGGTTGGAATTTTTCTGATAAATTATGAGAGAGTTATGGTCGGTCAAAGTTCAGTTGACTTTTAGGTAAAAAACTCTAATTTTGCAATTTTGAGTTTTGTCGATTTCTGAACTTTTCTTGATGAATTATGATCAACCATTGATCACATGATGAATCTTTTGACAAAATATGGATGTTGACAAAAAATTGCATTTTTGACTATTTGTTGACTTTTTGGTCAAACTGGTCGTCTGTTGACTGTTTGAGCTGTTGACTGTGCGTCCGAGCGAATCGAAGTTTGAAAATTTGTCTGGTGGTACTTTGAGACATATGGAGATCCATGAAATCCATTTGAGGTCTCAAAAACTCGTTCTCCTGAAAAAAAACAAAAACCCTAGTTAGGGACTGTTTGTGTAGGAGACAGTTAGGCGTACCTGATTTTTGTGCAGTGTTGAGTCTCTGTTGATCACGTGATTATCAGAAGACTTCTAGAACAAAATCTTGGAAATTTGAAGTGCAAAAAATTGATTTGACTGATGGTACAAACACGGAGAATTGCGCTAATAGCGGGTTTGACTGGTAACTAGCTGTCCGGGTATTAACGTAACAGTTAAAGTGAAAACTTAACAGTTAAAGTTAATTTTTTCTTTTTGTTTTTTGTTGTGTTAATGGTGAGAAATTATTTACATGATTTGTTAGAAAAACACAAATATAATAAATAACTAAAATACACTGTACGCGAACAAAACTACCGTCAATAATAAGATTGAAAGGGATTTAATGCATAGAAAAATAAATATTTAACTAGCAATAAACACACATAATATTATCTTACTAGTTAAACGACGGTATAATAGATAGTGTAATACTTAATACTTAATACTGACAGTACAAATATTACCTAAACAAAACGTAGCGAACAGTACGGTAAACATAAAGAACGGTACATTCTAAAAAACAGAAGATACGACAAACTTTACATATGACGATTAATAATCCATGCTATGAACAACAGAAAATAGATGATCGGAAGTGTAACCATCGCAGGTCCGCATTTTTCAGGACTATGCAGACAGAAGAAGGACATGATCACCGTAAAAATAGTGATGACTATAAGAAAAAGTGTATCCATCCACTTTGCCATTTTTGCCGGGAAAGAAGAGAAAATAATTATGAGATAGAAGTTTGAGAAATTTGGGAGATGAGTGAAATTTGATGTGAGAATTTATGGAAAAAATGAGGAGTATTTATAGAGTGAAAAGAGAGAGATAGAGACGTTGGAAATGGAGTGGTACCGTTGGAATAGTAGTAGGATTTGAAAAAAAGTATGGTAGGTTTTGAAAAGAAAAGGGGTATAGAATAAAGCTAGGATTTGATTTGAAAGAAAGAGATTTGGAAAGAAAGGAAGATATTTGAAAAGAAAGAAAGAGATTTTGAAAAAATAATATAGTATAAAAATAAAAATTAGTGGGAAATAAAACCAATAATAATTTAATTGTTACCAGTATAATCTAAAACCCGGACTCCGCGCCTGCAAATTTTAATTCTGCACAAACTGCGTTAGCATTATTTATCTGAAAATAAATCTGAAATAAACAATGTATGAAGTGATAAACAGTATTTGGCGTTTATGTAAGAATAAATTTAACAGCGAACCAAAATACTGTATAAAAAATTCTAAAAATTGAGTATTCATAAAATCAGGATATTTATGAAATAAAAATCCAAGATTGTATAAAACTCCAAATTTTTAGACAGAAGTCTTTTGACTTCTCTTTGAAAAAAAAGACGCGGGCAAATTTTGGGGTATAACAATAATGATCATAACACTTAGAAAATGATGGGATCTCAGAGGTCAAAAATTGGGGTGCAACAGATGCCCCTATTTAAGTTTCTTCTATCCGGAGATGTGAAGATTGTAAATCTTCGTTTCGATGTGATTGAAGAGACTTAAATATATATAAAAACACAATTTTTGAACCTGAGATGCAATGTAATGCTTATGATTATGAATGCATATGATTTCCACGAGATGGAAACAGGACACCACTGAGGAGAAGTAAACAGACTCCGTTGGGGAAAAGGTATACGTCATCCAGGAATAGAATCGGACTTCACAAAAGAAAGAAACAGTCGACAGAAGCTTTCAGGAGTAAAACGTGAAAGGAACTCTGGACAGGAAATTAATAAAGACGTTCAGAAAGAAAAATCTCTAGAACCTATATCAGAAATAATTCAAGAGTAAAACATGAATGAATTTGGAAAGGAGTATAAATTGACAGAGGCATTCAAGAGTAAAACATGATTGAACATCACCATAGGCAATCAAGACTAAAACATGATTGAATAATCATCAACGGACAATCAAGAGTAAACCATGATTGGATAACATCATAGGCAATCAAGACTAAAACATGATTGAATAGTATCAAAATCAATCAAGAGTAAACCATGATTGGATAACATCATAGGCAATCAAGACTAAAACATGATTGAACATCATCAAAGACAATCAAGAGTAAAACATGATTGGACAATATCAAAGGTCATCAAGAGTAAAACATGATTGAACAACATCAAGGGTAAAACATGATTGAGACACCAACCGAGAGTAAAGCACGATCAAACAACATCAAGAGTAAAACATGATTGAATATAAATAAAGATCAATCAAGAGTAAAGCATGATTGAATACTATTAAAGGTCAATGCCAAGTAAGTTGGACTTTGATCTCAAGGTAAGATGTTGATAACAACAGGACTTGGAAAAATGTAAATGAGCATGAGTTTGTTTCTAAGCATGATGTTAAATTTTTCTATGCATGATGAATGCTCAATGCAATGTAGTTATTTATGACAACTGGGATTGACTCTTTTGTGAGGCAATATTGGAGCTTTGATTCCTCAACACGGAAATTCTACCAACTCTGCTTCGGAAGATGCTTGAACAAACTTCTTGTCACACTGATAACTGTATTAAACAAATGATCCTTTGAGAAGGACTGATAAACTATGCTTGGGGATTGCTGAAGAAGATTGCCCCTGATTGAATAATTGTTGCAAGTCAACTGATCATGGCTTCAGTTGAACTATGTTGGGGATGAACTTATCACGGATACAACTCTTGAAATGAATGTTGGGAAGACTTGCCATAGTATACATCTTGAAGAGGGTATTATGATCAACAAATCTTGATTAAACATATGAACAACAGGATCTTGAAGTAACGTGCCCCTGATAGGATCACTGACCAAGTTTCTCGACTGTTTGAACTTCCTAGAAGATGAGTGCTTACTTGCAAATAAAATGTTCATTCAAGAATGGTAATTTTAATGCAATGCTCAAAACATATTTTTGAAATCAAAGTCACTTTGTAAAGAAAATGGAATCACTGTTCAAAACATAAAGGTTAAAACAATCAACGTGAAAGATAAAGCAAAGATATGGTATCAACATAAATGATTGGTAAATCTCTTGGGAGTCAGCTTACGCAACCTTGTTGTAGTATGCTTTCAAAATAAACCTCGCTTCAATTAGGGCTTTTGAAGGTTGTAACGTGGTCAGGTTCACGGTTTTAAAAAAAACAAAAGGTATAAGGCTCAAATTTTTTGTAACCCACCCCATCTCCGTGATGATCTTCAGTCCTAAACTCAGTTAATTCAAAATATGCATTCAGGTTCTAAGAGACTTCTGGAATTTTACCTGTTGTAATGATGAAAGTTCACAAGCCAAGAAAACTTGGAGATGCCAGTCACTTCTTCCTTTTGATAGTCACAACATTTTGTGGTTCAAGAATTTATTGACTTCTCTTTATTTTCTTTCTTTTGATATCCCTAACTTTTGCCTGAACTGTTTATCTTGAACTTACAGTCAGCAGGATGCCTTAATTTTTGCCTAAGTCATTTTTTGATTTTGACTTAGCAGGCTTTTCGTTGATTTTCTTTTTTTGATACTTTTTTTTCTTCTGAAAGATAGTGACTACCTTGCTTAATGATTATAATGAACCATCGTCGAATTTTGCTTGGTGTCTCCAACATTTCTTTGATGTATGCGGAGGAAAGCTTGTGATTAAAACACTTGTTGAAAGGTGTATTGAATGATTCTCTTAAAATAGAATGCACAACCAAATTAACTGGGAACTACCCTGCCCCGGGTTAAAATGTGGGTTATTTCGTATAGAAAAAAAACACCAACTTCTAGGCTCAAAGGGGTTGACGAGGGATTAACTTCCTTATTTCTCCAGTGTTTAGGAATTGAAACAATGCCTGTACATCGTCAGCAAAGTTTTATTTGAAAGCATACAGTTCGACAACTTCGGTATTTCGTTGTCATCATCCTCCCTCCAATCTTTGCATAAAACACAAGTTTGATAGAGAAAGCAAAATAGAATTTTTTTTTTGTAAAAGAAGCATAAACATAGACATAGTAGATGAAAATGAATTCAAACATACGATGCTCATTTCATTAAAATCACCATTCATAAACAAACAAAGTCTAAAAGTAAACAGCACAATTAAGGAAATGCAAACAGTAAAGAAACAAGGCCTAGTGACTAATCAGCAACAGGGATGAGCTATCCTGTCTGAAACACTTGGCTTTAGGAAGATAATTGCCTTTGACTTATCTTCAGCCACTCTGGTTGGGCAAAGGATTAGTGACAACATTGGGACCAACATTCTTAAAAGATAACATCTTTGATCTAACCGACTCTTGAACTCTGGCCTTCAAAGGGAAACATCTTTCTAAATCATGGCCCGCTGTCCCTTGATGGAAAGGACAATGAAGATCAGACCTAAAACCATCTGGAAGAGGATTCCGAGGAGGAGGCATAGATCTTGTTGTGATCAACCCTTTATGAACCAATGCAGGATACAATTCAGTATAAGTCATAGGGATGGGGTCAAAGTCAACCCTATTACGAATCTGATTTTGGTTAGCAACCTCAGGTCGAGGAGCTTGAACTCGCATAGGAGCAACAGCAGCCACATAAGGTTGATCACCATTATGACGAGATCTTCTGTCTTCCGACACAACATTCATCTCATTTTTCTTCTGGAAGTTTCCATAAGGCTTCCTCGCCCCACTAGAGGATTCAACAACATGAGTAACTTTCCCATTCTTGAGTCCTTGTTCAAGTCTCTGACCAATGGTTACCAAGTCTGTGAAGTTGGAAGATACACTACCGATCATCTTCTCCCAAAAGAAAGGTGAGAGAGTATCCATAAACATGCCTGTTAGTTCCTTTTCAACTAAAGGTGGCTCTACTTGAGAAGTAAGCTCTCTCCAGCGTTGAGCGTATTCTTTGAAAGACTCTTTCTCTTTCTGGGACATGCTTTGTAGTTGTCGGCGATCAGGTGCCATGTCCAAATTATACTTATATTGCTTAATGAAAGCATCAGTTAGGTCTTGGAAACATTGAATACGACTCCTCTCGAGTCCCATATACCATTTTAGTGAAACTCCGCTCAAACTATCTTGAAAACAATGGATGAGCAGTTTGTCATTTTGAGTGTAAGCAGCCATTTTGCGATAGTACATGATCAAATGGCTTTTTGGACAGGTATTTACTTTGTATTTCTCAAATTCATGAGTCTTAAATTTTGCAGGCATGACGACATCAGAAACCAAACACATATTCTTAGCAGCAACCCTAAAGTAATTATTGCCTTCCATGGCTCTCAGTCGCTTTTCCAAAGTCTGATACTGTTCTTTGACATCTTCAATATCTCCAGCATCCCCTTGGCTTCCATTCTGGGAATTGGCAGCTTGGTATTCAAATAAAGGATTCTCATAAGCATGTTGAGCAACAATATGCACAATGGGCTGAGATTCAGTCATGATAGGAGCACGAATAACTGGGTTTGAAGTTTGACCCATTACAGGTCGTGATGATTGACCAATACCAGGATTCTTCTCATAGGGAGGAGTAAAATCAGGTGGCAAACCAAACTCAGGCCATGTTGAAGGTGGTTGTTGAGTGGGTTGAGGGTCAACATCAGCACTTGGGACTTCAACAATGACAGTCTTCTGAGGCGGTTCCCCTCTAGCGATCAAAACTTGCAGCATTTCAGTGAGCTTGGTCATACTTGACTTCAAATCCTCTATTTCCATTCTGACCTCTACGTTATGTTGCTCTTGATACTCCATTCTCAATCTGACGTTGGCTCTAGTTCCGTACTTGTGTGAGGGAATCAGCTTGACGGTAGACAGACAATTCTGAGGATGGAGACAGACAAGGATAAGTTTCATGGGTAACCTCGATGTATGTATGCAAATGATGCAATTGTTGTTTATATTATTTGAGTTTCAAAGAACTTGAGATATTAATTTGCAAACATTCAAGCATTGGATTAAAGCATTGATCAAGTTATCATCAAAATCAATCATCCATTTTGGTGGATTAGAGTTTTCACCCCATCAACACCCAAGATCCATTGAGTTTGATGAAACTTACGATGTTTACAAAGAAGACCTATGAGTTCATTGGAAATCAAAGGAAAAGGTTTTTATGAATGTATGAATGAATGCATGTATGCATGGATGTATGAATGCCACATATACAGACATGGTAACACAAACACGGTGTACATAAGATAGGTTCAAAAGTTTCAACGTCACGAGCATGAGGTCAGAGAACCAAACATGGGATAGTACTAGGGGTTAATCACCTGCACAACACGTTCTACTGATACGTCAGAGTCTACATTTTTCTTTCGGATATTACCGGCTTGCACAACTGAACTTGTGAGCTAGCAATGCTCTCAAGAAAAACTCGTCTGAGTGTGGCTCTCCGCATGACAACTAATCCAAGTCTTCACCTGAATAGTTTCTGCGCCACAACCTAATAAGGCCAGGATGGGTTGGGGTTCTACGACCAACTCAGCTTCTACAGTTCAATGAAAGCAATAATGTCTTCGCTACGAAACATGCTAAACATATATTACCAACAAGGAACCTCCACTGAGGGGAAGGATTCTCATGCCAGCTTTTTAAGAACTGAACTCCTTGTATGCCATACATGACTATACCCTCCACCTAATTCTTATGTGTACTTAATCCGGGTTAGGATTTGTCCATAATGTATCTCAAGTGACGGAACCACACATATATCAAGAATAGCATGAAATAACAAGTATGTACAAAATAACCAAGTATAAGCAAATATTAAAGTGATCTAAAACTCTAAGGTAACCCCTCTTTAAAAAGATTTTTTCATTCCCCAGCAGAGTCGCCAGTTCTGTAACTCGGTTTTTATAGGCGAACTGACTCCTTGCTCTTTTTTTTTGAATTTTTTTATTTTTGCAAGAGTCGCCACCGACTTTTATTTTATCCAACATTTAGGAAAGGCATAAAAGAACAGGAAAGACCTTTTGACAGATTTTGGGTTCAGGGGGTTGGTTATACAAAGGGAAGGTTTTAAGCACCCTTTGTATCCATGGTTATCCATGGGCTCTTAATTTCTTAGCTCACTTTTTTAAATGCTTTGTTGATTTGAAAATAGAAGAAGTGAAGATGGACAATAGGTCACATAGGTCTCTGAAGAGTTTCACCGGGAATAATGCCCTTCAAACACCAGATGAAAGTTTTGAAAATAGATGAGAAGTTTTGAAAATACGTTGTTTGAAAATGAAAGTGTTTGAGCAACCAATTAGGAGTTATCTACTCTCAATTTATAAGACCTTTCCTATGCATTTAATACTTTTCTTAAATGATGGTATGATTAAAAAAAAAGTAATAAGAGGGAAAACCATAGAGGTGCAAGTGTGCAAAGTGCTTTTTTTTTTTAAGTTTTATCTTGATTATTAATGTTTTAGCTCAAAGGTAAAAATATGGTCCAAGTGGACAAAAAGAAGATGACGGAAACATAAACAGTGCGTCCAAATGGACAAAGAAAAAATAGCGGAAGCATAAATAATATGTCCAAATGGACAAAGAGAAAATAGCGGAAACATAAATATAATATGTCCAAATGGACAAAGAAAAATAGCAGAAACATAAATAATATGTCCAAATGGACAAAGAAAAAAATAGCGGAAACATAAATAATATGTCCAAATGGACAAAGAGAAAATAGCGGAAACATAAATAATATGTCCAAATGGACAAAGAAAAATAGCAGAAACATAAATAATATGTCCAAATGGACAAAGAAAAAATAGCGGAAACATAAATAATATGTCCAAATGGACAAAGAAAAAATAGCGGAAACATAAATAATATGTCCAAATGGACAAAGAAAAAATAGCGGAAACATAAATAATATGTCCAAATGGACAAAGAGAAAATGACATAAACATAAATAATACGTCAAAATGGACAAAGAGAAAATAACAGAAACATAAATAATATGTCCAAATGGACAAAGAAAAAATAACAGAAATATAAATAATATGTCCAAATGGACAAAGAAAAAAATAACAGAAACATAAATAATATGTCCAAATGGAGAAAGAAAAAATAACAGAAACATAAATAATATGTCCAAATGGACAAAGAAAAAATAACAGAAACATAAATAATATGTCCAAATGGACAAAGAGAAAATAACATAAACATAAATATGATGAATGATAAAATAAAGCATAAAACAAGAAATATAAAGAACAATATAATAAAATGCGGAAATTAAAGTCAATTGTTAGTATGTTAGCACGCGAATCATCTTGAAGCTAGTCAAGTATATCCACGATGTTAGTGAAGATCGATGGTGAGTAAATGATGATCTCGGATTTAAAGTTAATGAAAATTTATCAGAAGCTTGATAGAATCATAGCGACTACACGATAAATTTCTAAAAGTCTTAAATCACCTACATACAATCTCTGCCATATTTGATCTTTTATTCTGATTCGGGACAAAGGAAAAAGATAAGAAATAATATCAAATAATATACAAAAATAAATATAAAACAAATTAAACTTAATTCATTCTTTTTGTGATTTTTTGGAGTTGATTTTAAGTTAATTAACAAGCTAATTAAACAAATAATTAAACTTAACAAGAAAAATATTATTTTATATGTCAAAAATTAGATTATAAAAAATATAAGCCTTAATCTAAAAGGAAAATATTTTTGGAGTTTTTTGATTGGTTGAAGATAATTAAAAAAAGCAATATTTACATAATTACTAATTAATTAAGCAAAATAAATTAATTATGAAAAGAAATAAAATATTTTTATGTTAAAAATTAAATAAACATTTTATCAACTTAAAACTAAAATTAAAACATTTTTTTTGAGAAATTGAAAATATGCATAAATATGGAGTTTTTAATTCATGAACTCCTAACACTACTACATATTAAAAATTACATTGTACTTACTCTATGATGTCCCAAGAGTGGAATAGAGTGATTGAAATTGGCTATTTGAATGAGCCTTGATTTTTACAAGTTTCTTGAAACTTTTGCAAAAAAATATAAACTTAAACTATGACTTTGTGGTGATTGTTGTTGTTCTTTGTGTTCCTCCCCCTTTTTTTCCTCCTCTTGAATGAAGAAAATGAAGCTCTATTTATAGGCAAATGATTTGATCTTGAACCCTTGCAAGTTGGAATTTTCATGATTGATTTTGTGGAAAAAATATGATAATGGAATATTTTCAATGAGTGCATTTCTTAACCATGGTTAAAACACTCAAGTATTATTCTCTTCAATCTTGCAATAATATATTTAAGCATCTTGAATGGTCATTGCTTGCATCACATGAGCATCTTGGATAATATCTTTGAATTATCTCACTTTAATTAAACTTTAAATGAATAAAATTTAATTAAAATGAAATAAAAGTGTCATGAATCATGGATAGGTCGTGGATTCCCATTAGACATATCGGAATCAAGATTGAATCACAAAAGAATTAGCCTTTTTGAAAAAGAATCAAGTTTTGGTCATTACTTGTTTTATGCATTTTCCCAAAAAAGGTCAACTTTATCAAGGCATATCTCCCTCAATTTTGATCCTATGAAAGTGTTCTTTTACTTTTTGGAAAGCCCAAGATGTCCTCTACAAGCCACTTTGGAAGCGTTTTTGAATTTGGAGAAGTTATCTTGATGATATGGGCTTTGACAAAAAACTGCTTTTTGTTGACTTTGAAAATGACTTGTAATATTTTGGCTTATATCTCTTAGGCGGAAGCATTTCTTGACCTTGGTCCCAACATCAAAGTTGTAGAGAATTGAATTTCCTTGAGAATGAGCTTTGGTTGGAATTTTTCTGATAAATTATGAGAGAGTTATGGTCGGTCAAAGTTCAGTTGACTTTTAGGTAAAAAACTCTAATTTTGCAATTTTGAGTTTTGTCGATTTCTGAACTTTTCTTGATGAATTATGATCAACCATTGATCACATGATGAATCTTTTGACAAAATATGGATATTGACAAAAAATTGCATTTTTGACTATCTGTTGACTTTTTGGTCAAACTGGTCGTCTGTTGACTGTTTGAGCTGTTGACTGTGCGTCCGAGCGAATCGAAGTTTGAAAATTTGTCTGGTGGTACTTTGAGACATATGGAGATCCATGAAATCCATTTGAGGTCTCAATAACTTGTTCTCCTGAAAAAAAACAAAAACCCTAGTTAGGGACTGTTTGTGTAGGAGACAGTTAGGCGTACCTGATTTTTGTGCAGTGTTGAGTCTCTGTTGATCACGTGATTATCAGAAGACTTCTAGAACAAAATCTTGGAAATTTGAAGTGCGAAAAATTGATTTGACTGATGGTACAAACACGGAGAATTGCGCTAATAGCGGGTTTGACTGGTAACTAGCTGTCCGGGTATTAACGTAACAGTTAAAGTGAAAACTTAACAGTTAAAGTTAATTTTTTCTTTTTGTTTTTTGTTGTGTTAATGGTGAGAAATTATTTACATGATTTGTTAGAAAAACACAAATATAATAAATAACTAAAATACACTATACGCGAACAAAATTACCGTCAATAAAAAGATTGAAAGGGATTTAATGCATAGAAAAATAAATATTTAACTAGCAATAAACACACATAATATTATCTTACTAGTTAAACGACGGTATAATAGATAGTGTAATACTTAATACTGACAGTACAAATATTACCTAAACAAAACGTAGCGAACAGTATGGTAAACATGAAGAACGGTACATTCTAAAAAACAGAAGATACGACAAACTTTACATATGACGATTAATAATCCATGCTATGAACAACAGAAAATAGATGATCGGAAGTGTAACCATCGCAGGTCCACATTTTTCAGGACTATGCAGACAGAAGAAGGACATGATCACCGTAAAAATAGTGATGACTATAAGAAAAAGTGTATCCATCCACTTTGCCATTTTTGCCGGGGAAGAAGAGAAAATAATTATGAGATAGAAGTTTGAGTAATTTGGGAGATGAGTGAAATTTGATGTGAGAATTTATGGAAAAAATGAGGAGTATTTATAGAGTGAAAAGAGAGAGATAGAGACGTTGGAAATGGAGTGGTACCGTTGGAATAGTAGTAGGATTTGAAAAAAAATATGGTAGGTTTTGAAAAGAAAAGGGGTATAGAATAAAGCTAGGATTTGATTTGAAAGAAAGAGATTTGGAAAGAAAGGAAGATATTTGAAAAGAAAGAAAGAGATTTTGAAAAAATAATATAGTATAAAAATAAAAATTAGTGGGAAATAAAACCAATAATAATTTAATTGTTACCAGTATAATCTGAAACTCGGACTCCGCGCCTGCAAATTTTAATTCTGCACAAACTGCGTTAGCATTATTTATCTGAAAATAAATCTGAAATAAACAGTGTATGAAGTGATAAACAGTATTTGGCGTTTATGTAAGAATAAATTTAACAGCGAACCAAAATACTGTATAAAAAATTCTAAAAATTGAGTATTCCTAAAATCAGGATATTTATGAAATAAAAATCCAAGATTGTATAAAACTCCAAATTTTTAGACAGAAGTCTTTTGACTTCTCTTTGAAAAAAAAGACGCGGGCAAATTTTGGGGTATAACAATAATGATCATAACACTTAGAAAATGATGGGATCTCAGAGGTAAAAAATTGGGGTGCAACAGACGCGATGTTAAGAATGGTTGTGGGCGAATTTGTTGGAAAAATTGGGCGAAAAGAATAAAAATATTTTGGGCAGGAGGGCTTTGGAGGGTTTGATTTTATTAATAACACCCAAAACCCCATAAAATGAGAGAACTCAAAAATTGTATTGAATGAGGGTTTTTGAGGGCTTGCATATATTTTTCAAATATCTTTTAGGTTGTTATACTATTTTAAAAGTTTAAAATTTAGTAATGATAATGAATTTTTTATCATTCTAAACAAAATATTTTTTCAAATAATGTCAAATATTTTTCTATATTTTTTTATAATTTTTTTTCGGAAGCATTCCCCTCCCCTCCCCTCCCCTCCCCTCCAAACTCGCAATCATAGAATGAATCCCTCGATCCATAAGGTTTCTGCGCGATTGAATTTAAAGTATCATGGATTTCATTTTGATAGTTTTGTTATGGGTAAAATTCTCTGAGAACCCGCAAAACCATCCTCTAGATGATGGTCTCCATGTTCCCCATCAGAGTCGGGCGACAACCTCGTCGACTTCGACACAGAGAAAATGAAAGGATCCACCAGTTCAAGTTTATGGGATACTTGTGAAGGATAGAAAAACACTTAGAAAGGGGGGTTTGAATAAGTGTAACTTTAAAAACTCTTAAGATAAAAACAATTGCACAATGATTTTTATCCTGGTTCGTTGTTAACGAAACTACTCCAGTCCACCCCGTTAGAGTGATTTACCTCACCTGAGGATTTAATCCACTAATCAACCTTGATTATAATGGTTTTCCACTTAGATACCTTCTAAGTCTTCTAGAGTCTACTGATCACAACTTGATCACTCTAGGAAATCAATGCTTAGATACCCTCTAAGACTTCTAGAGATTCTGATCACAACTTGATCTCTCTAGTTCCTTTTACAAATAAATGTAAACAAATTCTTACAAGAGTACAATATTGCTTCTTATAAAGCTGTAATCACAACTGTGATATTTCTCTTAAGTTCTAAGCTTTTTTTTAATAGGCAAGAAATCTATTAAAAACGGAGCATTTAGGGATACTCAACCCAAATACAAACTCAGAAAAAACTCTACCTCCCGAAACAAAGTAGGGGAAAGGAGTTCCAAGTGCAAAAATTACAGCCCTCTTTTAAAGAGCAATAAGAAGAGATCCAAATCCACGTTCTATACACAATGGCGGGCATAACATTATCGAAAGAGGGAGAGATGCGATTAAAAATGCTATCATTTCTCGCTAACCACACACTCCAAATCGTTTCCAACCAAACCACACCTAAAATATTCCTCTTTGCCACATTTATTATCTTCTCAGCATGATGGAAGTAAGTCTTATATTCCTCCAGGGACATGATCAACTCTTCTCCTAACCACTTGCAAACAGAATACCAAATGTTTTCCATGAAAGGGCAGGATCCAAAAAGATGGGAAATGGTTTCTTCATGAATATGACAGAAGACACAAGAAACATCATTTGATTCCAACACCACATTGCGTTTGATAAGTTGATCTTTGGTTGCTAACCTATTTAAATAAACCCTCAAACCGAAGATAGAGAGCTTAGCCGGGGCTTTGATTCTCCACTGAAATTTCAATGCTTTTAAAATGTCTTCATCCACCCTATCCTCCACATTTAAAACTGCTGAATAAAGACCGTAACAAGATTTAACGGTGAACGTACCTTCTTCCGTCATCTTCCAAGTGTGGCTATCTTCTAAATTCCTGCACATCACATACTCGGACAGCAGCTCCACGATATCTCCACACTGCGCCTGGACAAAAAGGTCGTTTGCACTATCCACCTTCCACCTGAAATTGTACCCTTCTCCCTCTTTGTTCATATGGGGTGCTTCGTTGATTTTATTTTAGTATATTACCTTATGTGTAAAACCTGCTTGATAAAGTTTTGAAGTTAGATATTACATGTTGTTGATGTCTTGATGACATAGTTGTGCAGTAATTTATTGATGCATTATAAACTACCCATTATAGGGTGATTGTACTATTTGTCTAATAGAGTCTGATTTGACGAGGAGGATAAACTACCCATTCTTTTGCCTTTTGTAACAAAATATATTTCGTGAAACTACAAAGTCAGTAGCCTCATCATTTGGTTATTGGTAGAAATAGAGTCGATCAAATTCTATTTTGAAGTTGGGGACTCGGTGATATCCGCATATGAGAATTTAATGAGGGTGGGCAATGAGGTAGTGAAGGCTTTCAACATTATAGTTTAGCATAAACTAGTTCCAAAAAAAAAATACTTCCTAACATGGAAATTAATTGTTGAAGTTGCTACAAATTCTAGAATATTCTAAATATAATATGTATGAAAATGGTAGAATATCCTAGAACTATAGTTTATATGAATATGGTAGAATAATCTAGAACTATATTGTGTATGGATATGGTAGATCAATCTAGAATTATAAGTGTATGTAAAAGATAGAATAACCTAGAACCATCATGATACTAATCTATCATGTGATTTCTAGAAGAAACTAAAGAGATGTAGAAATATTCACCACCATTGAGAGGTTGGTGACTTGAGCCTATGAATAGGCAAATGGTATCTTGTAATTGATCATCCAAGAAATCAATGACATAGCCTTATTTCTAAACATCTCTCTAAAACTATCTTTTATCAACTATCAACTACTAAACTACCAACAGTGGTATCAGATCTACGTTCGGTCATACATTGGGCGTAGTTATATTACCTACCTACCATTCCAAAATCCTTCCAACTACTTCAAAAAATTTCTTTGTACTATTAACCTACTCCAAAAATAATTTCTAAGCTATGGATAACACCACAACAACAAGAACAAGAATTATCATCACCAGAGTCTACTCCAAGACGAGTAAGATCTTTGGTGGACATATATAAAACCTGCAACATGGCCATACTTGAACCTGGAAGCTTTGAAGAAGCATCAAAGGAGGAAGTATGGGTCAAGGCAATGGAAGAAGAGATAAAGATGATTGAGAAAAACTACACATGGGAGTTAGTAAATCATCCCCATGGAAAATATATCATTGGGGTTAAGTGATAAGACAAAGCTCAACCTTGATGGCACCATACAGAAACACAAGGCGAGGCTATCAGATAAGTGTTATTCACAACAACCTGGGATTGACTACAATGAGACATTTGCACCAGTAGCTTGTCTTGATACTATAAGAGCTCTAATAGCTCTTGCGGCACAAAAAGGATGGACTATCCATCAACTCGATGTCTAATCTGCCTTCCTTAATGGCGTACTTGAAGAAGAGATCAATGTGGAGAAGCCACAAGGATTCATATCTAAATTTGAAGAAAGAAAAATGTTAAGACTAAGAAAATCACTCTACGTTTTGAAGCAAGCACCTCGAGCATGGTATAGAAGAATCGATCAGTATTTCATGGATTTAGGATTCAGGAGGAGCAAGAGTGAGCCTACACTTTACATCAAGTCCCAAGATCAGTACACTCTCTTACTCTCTCTATATGTAGATGACCTTATATGCATGGGAAACAATACTGAGATGATGATGGAGTTTAAAGAAGACATGATGAAGACCTTTGAGATGACCGACCTTGGTTTGATGAGTTACTTCCTCGGTATAGAAGTAAGTCAGAGAAATGAAGGGATATTCATCTCGCAAAAGAAATACACACAAGGCTTACTTAAGAAATTCAAGATGTACGGTTGTAAACCTGTCGCTACTCCACTCATAACAAATGAGAAACTACAAAAGAATGATGGAGCACCAAAAGCTGATGCATCCAAATACAAAAGTCTAATTGAAAGTCTTCTATATTTAACAGCTACACGGCCAGACATAATGTATGCTACAAGTCTTTTATCAAGATTCATGCAAAGCCCAAGTCAAATACACTTTGGAGCAGGAAAAAGAATTTTGAGGTATCTACAAGGAACAAAAGAGTTCGATATATGGTACACAACCAAAACCAACTCAGAATTACTTGGCTACACCGACAATGATTGGGCAGGTTCGCTAGATGACATAAAGAGCACCTCTGGCTATGCTTTCTCTCTAGGATCGGGAATTTTTTCTTGGGCGTCGAAGAAGCAAGCTACGGTTGCACAATCAACAGCAAAAGCAGAGTATGTGGCAACTGCTGAAGCAACGAGTCAAGCTATATGGCTTCGCAGGATACTCGAAGACATGGGAGAAAAACAAGATGAGCCTACTAAGATCAACCGTGACAACAAATCAGCAATTGCGATGGCGAAAAGTCCAGTGCATCACAGCAGAACAAAACACATAGCAATCAAGTATCACTTTATCAGAGAAGCTGAAGCAACTAAAGAGATCAAACTCGACTACTGCAGGACAAAATATCAAATTGCAGACATATTCATGAAAGCATTGCCGAGACCAAGATTTGAAGAGCTACGAGCTATGCTTGGAGTCACAGAAATTTTTATCAAGGAGGAGTGTTGAAATTGCTAGAAATTTCTAGAATATTCTAAATATAATATGTATGAAAATGGTAGAATATCCTAGAACTATAGTGTATATGAATATGGTAGAATAATCTAGAACTATAGTGTGTATGGATATGGTAGATCAATATAGAATTATAAGTGTATGTAAAAGATAGAATAACCTAGAACCATCATGATACTAATCTATCATGAGAATTCTAGAAGGAACTAAAGAGATGTAGAAATATTCACCACCATTGAGAGGTTGGTGACTTGAGCCTATAAATAATCTAGAACCATCATGATACTAATCTATCAATGACATAGCCTTCTTTCTAAACATCTCTCTAAAACTATCTTTTATCAACTATCAACTACTCAACTACCAACACTAATTATAAACCGTACATGTTCCGACTAAAGATAATTTGTCGTACTGTGGTATCATTAGAACTGATGACAAATCATGTTTAATTGGGTGCATCTATGCTATAACCAAGTGGCTCGGGTTGTCAACAGTGTTTCTTAATGGTGGAAGTCAACATCTTTATTTTTTCTCTATTTTAATTCATGTTGCTATAGGGTAAGATATGAAAGCGCTTTTAAAAGCGTTGCTATAGGGGTAGGCTACGAAAGCGCTTTTAGGAAAAAAAGCGCTGGTATAGGGCTAGTTACGAAGGCGGTTTTAAAAGCGCTGGCGTAGCTTATTTAAAATTAATTTTTTTAAAAAAAGGTCACAAACACGCGTTTTGCCTCAACCCTAAACGTCACTGTTCTTCTTCGTCTTCCATATTTCCTCCGCCGTTACCAACCAAAACGTCATTGTTCTTCTCCTCGCCGTCACTGTTCTCCTTGTCGTTAACAACCATCTCCTCGCCGTCATTGTTCTACTTGAAAGGACCACACTTCAACTCCCTCATAACTACTCTGGTTCGTATCTCATATTCTCGATTTCTTTCCGTTAAAGCTTTTCTGAAGTCTTCTTGATGAATATGAGTGTGATGATTTTGATTCTATTTAGGTTTTGTTTTGGGAAAGAAGATTCCGTCGAGTAAATTGGGCAATAGTTATGATTCGTGGGAGACGAGTGCTAGGTTTAAGGATATTACGTATTGGAATCATGATTGTGTTCCTTCATTGTTGCTGATGCTGTATGTTGTTTCTCACCATTTCCTCTGTATTTCAGTTGCATCTGGATGAATTCTATTTCATTATATTTAGAGTATCATGAATTTGTGGTTTTAGACAGTTTCTTGTTACACTAGTGAGCTGGAAAATATTTGGCTTCATCTCTCTTATGGTGAAGAAAATGCTTTGGTTTCTCAAGACGATGTTGTCTTGAAGGGATATGTCTTTTCATATTGTGTTGATTGAGTCTCCCTTGGATTCCTTTGTGTTTTCTCTTAAACAAGTTACATCACATGCTACACCCTTGGTGGTTATGACTGAATGAGTTTTTTGA
This sequence comes from Vicia villosa, assembly GCF_029867415.1. Classification (NCBI taxonomy): domain Eukaryota; kingdom Viridiplantae; phylum Streptophyta; class Magnoliopsida; order Fabales; family Fabaceae; genus Vicia; species Vicia villosa. The sequence continues at coordinate 171,809,280 of NC_081182.1, forward strand.
TTGAATGTAAAAGGGTGATATTGCTAAGAATCAGGTTCTGGAAATGCTACTTATGTTGTGTTAGAGCGCTGGACAGGTCCAGGAGAGTCACAAAAAGGCCCATATGGCAGCAAGACTTTATTCTGGAATAAATATAGTACTTAAGAAACTATTTTAATTTTTATTTTACTTTTCCTCCAAGTGGGCCTTATAACCCAGAGTTCACAGCCCAGTAAGGCTGTTGTATTTAAGTAACTTTCTTATGAATGAAAAAGGTAGCAGAAAATTTATCATGTTTATTTTGTTTATTTGTGTTTTGTCTTTTGAGTAAACCCTAATCTCTTGGTAGCAGCAGCACCCTCTATCATTTGGTGCTTTCATCTCCATCCTCATGCCTCCCAAACTAACAAACCCCACCCCCAAGGACATTGATGACACCCTCCAAGCCACAAACCAACGTATAGAGAACCTCATTCATACCCATGAAAACCTTGAATCCTCCATGGAAGCTAATAACCAAGTTATTGCTATGCAGTTGGGTCAAATCAATACCAACCACACAAACTTGGAAACTGCCATGAACAGTAACTTCGCAGCTTTAACAGCCTTAATGACTCAGCAGTTTGCCTCCATGTCAGCCGCTGCAATACCCAGCTCTGCCCCAACAGCCACACCCAGATCTGTTCCCACTTCAACACCTACTTCTACACCTAGATCTACCCCTACACCAGCAGCTGGATCTGTATCAGGTACCTCCTCCCTTAATTTAAACAACTCCACTTTTTCTTCTACTCAACTCTATACACCAACACCCCAACCCACCCCTACCTTTACTCTTCCCCACCCATCTATTTGAAGGATAGAAAAACACTTAGAAAGGGGGGGATTGAATAAGTGTGACTTTAAATCTTGGACGATAAAAATAAATTGCACAATTATTTTTATCCTGGTTCGCTGTTAACGAAGCTACTCCAGTCCACCCCCGCAGAGATGATTTACCTCAACTGAGGATTTAATCCACTAATCGCACGGATTACAATGGTTTTCCACTTAGTCCGCAACTAAGTCTTCCAGAGTCTTCTGATCACACACTGATCACTCCAGGAACAACTGCTTAGTTCACTCCTAAGACTTTCTCTAGAGTCTACTGATCAACCTGATCACTCTAGTTACAAACTGCTCAGCCAACTGCCAAGACTTCCTAGAGTATACTGATCAACACGATCACTCTAGTTCCTTACAACTTAATGTAATCAATTCAAGAGTTTACAAGTGCTTCTTAAAAGCGATAATCACAACTGTGATATTTCTCTTACAGTTTAAGCTTAATCTCACTAAGATATTACAACAGCAATGTAGTGAGTTGATGAAGATTCTGAGCTTTGATTGAACAGCGTTTCAGCAAGTTAATTTGAATTGTCTTTGTTCAGGATCGTTAACCTTGCTTCTCATCAGAACTTCATATTTATAGGCTTTGAGAAGATGACCGTTGAGTGCATTTAATGCTTTGCGTGTTCCGTACAGCAATGCATTTAATGTTATACGCTTTTGTCAACTACCTCGAGCCTTGTTCACGCTGTGTCTACTGACGTTGCCTTTAGTAGCTATAACGTTCCTTTTGTCAGTCAGCGTAGTCTGCCACGTGTACTTCCTTCTGATCTGATGTTTGTGAATACGACGTTTGAATATCATCAGAGTCAAACAGCTTGGTGCATAGCATCTTCTGATCTTGAAGTGCTTCTGAGCGTGATACCATCTTCTGATCTTCAGTGCTTCTGATCTCATGTTCTTCTGATGCTTCCATAGACCCATGTTCTGATTCTGCTTCGACCATCTTCTGATGTCTTGCCAGACCATGTTCTGATGTTGCATGCTGAACCATTTGAGACACAACTTCTGAGCGCTGAATTATGCGTACTCTTTATATATTTCCTGAAAGGGAAATTGCATTTGATTAGAGTACCATATTATCTTAAGCAAAATTCATATTATTGTTATCATCAAAACTAAGATAATTGATAAGAACAAATCTTGTTCTAACAATCTCCCCCTTTTTGATGATGACAAAAACATATATAAATGATATGAATTTGCGATCAGAAAGAGTAGACGGCAAAAGACAAATTACACAGCTATAGCATAAGCATATGAATATGTCTCCCCCTGAGATTAACAATCTCCCCCTGAGATAAATAATCTCCCCCTGAAATAAATACTCGAAGAACTTTGATAAAAGACTTCCCTGATTATTTCGGTAGAGACGATCATATAAGCTTCTGCCTTCAGAGAATTCATAGCTTCTGACTTCTGCTTCCATTGGACAGCTTCAGAACTTGAATTTCTTTAGATCCTTAGAACACTCACAGCTTCTGATTCCTGCTTCCATCGTGGACAGCTTCAGAACTTGAATTTCTTTGATCTTCAGAACATTCACAGCTTCTGACTTCTGCTTCCATTCAGGACAGCTTCAGAACTTGAATTTCTTTGATCTTCAGAACATTCACAGCTTCTGATTTCTGCTTCCATTCAGGACAGCTTCAGAACTTGAGTTTTCTGGATCTTTTAGAACATTCACATCTTCTGATTTCTGCTTCCCTCGGATAGCTTCAGAACTTTGAATGTCTACCAATCATCACTTCATGCTAGATTTGTATCAGAACATTGTTGAATGTACCAGAGCATCATCAGAGCATCTCTACATCCTGGAATGTTACAGAACAAAAACTAAACGACAAAAGTCAGCATGAACGAGTTAGAACATAAAATGTATGTTTGACCACATTATATGTATCAGAGCCACATAGGCTGATATAATGTATCAGAGCAAATAATGTATCAGAGCCATAACATTATATGTATCAGAGCAAATAGAATTTTGTCAAAACAGGATAGACAATATATTCAAATTCTATTATCAGTGCTTCTGATTCATTCTTCTTTCTTGCTTCTGATCTCTGAAGCTTGACAGCATTCAGCTTGCTTCAGTTTCCAAGAGCTTATTCCTTTTACAGAATAACGCTTCTTATGGTTTTGCTTCTAGTGTTTGCTTCTGAAGATTCACTTCACTTCTTTGTACCTGCACAACACTTAAACCATATAGAACTTGCAGTTCTTGTTAGTGAATGTGTGGGAGCCTTTACCCAGCAACTGATAGATTTAATCAAATCATTTATCATTTATCTTCTCCCCCTTTTTGTCATAACATCAAAAAGAATATATAAAAAAAAATTCAGATGTATAAAACAACAAAAGAAAACATTTACTGGAATGTAAAACAAAGAAGGTTTTTCATTGATAATCAAAAAAGGTTTACAAGACCGGAATGCAGGAAAACAGATGCAACAAGGAAGGGAAACAACAAAGACCAAAAGACTAAGATCCTAGCCTACGCAAAATCCGCGCCAGAACATCATGAATCCCGTCAGTGCTTGTAGCTTGCCTTGTCATGAAGGAACGAAACTCAGCATTGGCTGCTTCTTGCGCGTCCAAACGAGAAGCCAGCATAGCTTGATTCTGATGAAGAGTTTCCAAGGTCTCCATCAGAGCTGAGGTTTCACCAGAAGAAGAAGCACCAGTATTTCTGCCCAGAGGGACAGCAATCTCAGCAGGGTGATCTTCTGGAAGATCTTCAGCTTGAGCATATTCCATTTCCTCATCTGAGTCTGACTCAGAAGGAGCCTTGGCATATTCTGGTTCAGGCAACTCAGAAGTTCCATCTTCCAATGCTTGAAGAATAGCTGCTAGGTTTGTTGGAGGAGTAGGACCAGCAACTTCAGCACGATAAACCACTACTGGAAAGATCATGAGAGGTGCTTTTTCAGAAGGGTTCATTCTGAACCAGTTGAACAGCCACTGAAAATCTCCAGTCAGCACAGGAAACCAGAGCGCAGAAGACAGGGGTTTCCACACCACGATATCTCTGCAGAGATTTTCTTCTTCCAACTCATCTTCAGGTATCTTCTCTTCAAGAACGCTTCTGTTCCTAATGAGACAGTGGTGGCTGCTTTCACCCACTTCCAACTGACGACCACGAGGACCAGGAGCTTCAGACAAGATCCTTCTCTTAGTGTCAGTAGCCTTCACCAGAAAGTCCTGAAGAAAGGTATCCCAGAGGTTGCTCATAGCATACATATCCAGATGGTTAAGGTAGGCAGCACCCAGGATCTCCAACCAGCCGTTTACATCAGAATGCAAACGCTCCAGAGAGGATTGAGTAGAAGGGGTTGGAGGGATTATGGTGAATCTGAAGTCTGGACGAACAACACTATAGGGATTAGGTGTTCTGGTGGGAAAAGGGTGAGAGAGAGGTGAAGAAATATCGGATGGAAGGGTTGAAGGAGAGGAGATATCAGATGGTGAAGAAGGTGGTTCGGAGAGGATGAAAGAGGAGGAAGAGGTGGTGGAGGTTTTTGAAGAGGAGGTTGATTGAGGGGAACCGTCAAAGGGGTGATACACTTTGAGAGGGTCATAGGAGATCCTAACTCTTTTAGGTTTGGTTTCAGGTTCAGCAGATGCCTTTCTCTTTTGTTTCCTATCATTGTCTTGATTCCCAGAGCTTGACGATGGATTCATGATGAATTTTCAGATGTTGGAAACTGCTAGGGTTTATGGTATGAAAAGAGAGAGAGACTAAAAAGAAACCGAATGCAGAGAGAGAGAAATATGAGAGGGAAAAGAAACGTTTGAAGAGTATAAAAAGAAAACTGAAGGAGAGTAAATGATGAAAAGCATTTAATGTTACGTGACTTGAGGAGAGATAATAATGACAAAAGATGTGATTTGCACAGTTACCTAAGTAGACGTCCCCTCAACTGCACGCACGCTTGTCCAGAAATAGTGAACACGTGTTTACCATCTGGATAGCCAGTTATAGCTGTCTTGCTTTTAAAGAGATTCTGAATCACCTTAGACAATAAAACGTTAGTAATAACTGAATCACAATTTCTAATTGATTTCAACCAGAACTTCTTATAAAAGTAATTTCATTTCAGAAGATACTTATATATAAGAGTATCTTATCTTCTCATTTTGGGCTTGTTTCTGAAGATTTATTTTGTCCCGATTATATTGAATCCATCTGGTCTAGGAAAAAGATCCCAAACATCATTCCTTGTAAACTGATTTAGTTCTTCTTGCATAGCAATTATCCAGTCTGGATCTTCTAGAGCATGATCAACAGAAGTTGGCTCGATCAAAGATACAAGACCTAATTGACAGTCTGCATTGTTCTTAAGGAATGCTCTTGTTCTGATTGGATCATCCTTCTTTCCAAGAATGACATCTTCTGAATGACCAGAGATGAGTCTGGATGATCTTCTGACAGATGGTTCTTCAGATATGTTTAGATCCTCCAGAGAAGCTGATACTTGATCTTCAGATTCTTTGCTTCTGAGAAGCTCTGCTTCTGATGCGTTGCTTCTTGGCTCAACAACTTCTGAGATGTCAATATCACAATCTGCAAAATTATCAAACTGCTTTGGTTTTTCAGAACCAAGCTTATCATCAAACCTGATATTGATTGATTCTTCTACAATCAATGTTTCAGTATTGTATACTCTGTAGCCTTTTGAGCGTTCAGAATATCCAAGAAGAAAACATTTTTGTGCTTTGGAATCAAACTTACCAAGATGATCTTTAGTGTTCAGAATAAAGCATACACATCCAAAAGGATGGAAATATGAAATGTTGGGCTTTCTATTCTTCCACAATTCATAGGGAGTCTTATTTAGAATAGGTCTGATAGAGATTCTATTCTGAATATAGCATGCAGTGTTTATTGCTTCTGCCCAGAAATGCTTAGCCATATTGGTTTCATTGATCATGGTTCTGGCCATTTCTTGAAGAGTCCTATTCTTTCGTTCTACAACTCCATTTTGCTGTGGAGTTCTAGGACAAGAGAAATCATGGGCAATACCATTTTCTTTGAAGAATTCTTCAAAGGATTTGTTCTCAAATTCACCACCATGATCACTTCTGACCTTTATGATTTTACACTCTTTTTCAGATTGAATCTGAATGCAGAAATCAAAGAACACTGAATGAGTCTCATCCTTGTGTTTCAAGAATTTTACCCATGTCCAGCGGCTATAATCATCTACGATGACTAATCCATATTTCTTTCCTCTGACAGATGCTGTTTTGACTGGTCCAAACAGATCAATGTGCAAGAGTTCTAATGGCCTTGAGGTAGAAACAACATTCTTAGACTTGAATGCAGGTTTGGAGAACTTGCCCTTCTGACATGCTTCACAAAGAGCATCTGATTGGAATTTCAGATTAGGGAGTCCTCTGACCAGATTCAGTTTGTTAATCTGAGAAATCTTTCTCAAACTAATATGACCTAATCTTCTGTGCCAGACCCACTGCTCTTCAGAAACAGACATAAGACAAGTCACCTTCTGACTCATAAGATCTTGCAGATCTGTCTTATAAATGTTGTTCTTCCTCTTGCCTGTAAATAGGATTGAGCCATCCTTCTGATTTACAGCCTTGCAAGACTCTTGATTAAAGATTATATCATAACCATTGTCACTCAATTGACTGATAGATAAGAGGTTATGTGTTAATCCTTCTACAAGAAGTACATTAGAGATGGAAGGAGAGTTACCAGACTTTATAGTTCCAGAGCCAATTATCTTGCCCTTCTGATCTCCTCCGAACTTGACTTCTCCTCCAGACTTAAGCACCAGGTCTTGGAACATAGACCTTCTTCCTGTCATGTGTCGCGAGCATCCAGAGTCCAGGTACCATGACATGTTGTGCTTTGTCCTTCTTGCAGCCAAGGATATCTCTTCAGAATCTGATTCTGATGTAGATTCTGATCCGTCATCTTCTGTCGCCATCAGCGCACAGTTGGCCTGCTCATCTTCTGAATCATCTTCTGACTCATCCCAGGTTGCCATAAGACCTTTCTTCTTATGAAACTTTTTCTTGGGACTTTCCTTCTGAAGATTTGGACATTCATTCTTGTAGTGTCCAGGCTCATTGCATTCATAGCACATGACCTTCTTCTTGTCAAATCTTCTTTCATCAGAAGATTCTCCACGTTCAAATTTCCTTGAACTTCTGAAGCCTCTGAACTTCCTTTGCTTGGTCTTCCAGAGTTGGTTTAGCCTTCTGGAAATCATGGACAGTTCATCTTCTTCTTCAGATTCTGATTCTTCAGGATCTTCTTCTTTTGCCTGAAAAGCGTTAGTGCATTTCTTGATATTTGATTTTAATGCAATAGACTTACCTTTCTTTTGAGGCTCATTTGCATCCAGCTCAATCTCATGGCTTCTCAAGGCACTGATCAGCTCTTCCAGAGAAACTTCATTCAGATTCTTTGCAATCTTGAATGCAGTCACCATAGGACCCCATCTTCTGGGTAAGCTTCTGATGATCTTCTTTACGTGATCAGCCTTGGTGTATCCCTTGTCAAGAACTCTCAATCCAGCAGTAAGAGTTTGAAATCTTGAAAACATCTTTTCAATGTCTTCATCATCCTCCATCTTGAAGGCTTCATACTTCTGGATTAAGGCTAGAGCTTTAGTCTCCTTGACTTGAGCATTTCCTTCATGAGTCATTTTCAAGGACTCATATATGTCATAGGCCGTTTCCCTGTTAGATATCTTCTCATACTCAGCATGAGAGATAGCATTCAGCAAAACAGTTCTGCATTTATGATGATTCCTGAAAAGCTTCTTTTGATCATCATTCATTTCTTGCCTTGACAGCTTTGCGCCTCTGGCATTTACTGGATGTTTGTAACCATCCATCAGAAGATCCCATAGATCACCATCTAGACCTAGAAAGTAACTTTCCAGTTTATCTTTCCAGTATTCAAAGTTTTCACCATCAAATACCGGCGGTCTAGTATAACCATTGTTACCGTTGTATTGCTCAGCAGAGCCAGATGTAGATGTAGTCTTTTCACTTTCATCAACCATCTTTTAAATGAAGCGTTTTTCTCTTCCTGAATCTTTTCTAAACACGGTTAAGTGCTTGCACCTTAGAACCGGCGCTCTGATGCCAATTGAAGGATAGAAAAACACTTAGAAAGGGGGGGATTGAATAAGTGTGACTTTAAATCTTGGACGATAAAAATAAATTGCACAATTATTTTTATCCTGGTTCGTTGTTAACGAAGCTACTCCAGTCCACCCCCGCAGAGATGATTTACCTCAACTGAGGATTTAATCCACTAATCGCACGGATTACAATGGTTTTCCACTTAGTCCGCAACTAAGTCTTCCAGAGTCTTCTGATCAAACACTGATCACTCCAGGAACAACTGCTTAGTTCACTCCTAAGACTTTCTCTAGAGTCTACTGATCAACCTGATCACTCTAGTTACAAACTGCTCAGCCAACTGCCAAGACTTCCTAGAGTATACTGATCAACACGATCACTCTAGTTCCTTACAACTTAATGTAATCAATTCAAGAGTTTACAAGTGCTTCTTAAAAGCGATAATCACAACTGTGATATTTCTCTTACAGTTTAAGCTTAATCTCACTAAGATATTACAACAGCAATGTAGTGAGTTGATGAAGATTCTGAGCTTTGATTGAACAGCGTTTCAGCAAGTTAATTTGAATTGTCTTTGTTCAGGATCGTTAACCTTGCTTCTCATCAGAACTTCATATTTATAGGCTTTGAGAAGATGACCGTTGAGTGCATTTAATGCTTTGCGTGTTCCGTACAGCAATGCATTTAATGTTATACGCTTTTGTCAACTACCTCGAGCCTTGTTCACGCTGTGTCTACTGACGTTGCCTTTAGTAGCTATAACGTTCCTTTTGTCAGTCAGCGTTAGAGGTGTCAATTTAAGGGGCCAATTAATTTGAGCCCCAGCCCCATAAAAATGGGGCCTAAAAAAAATTCAAAAATAATAGGCCCTTAAACACATAGGGCCCAAACTTAAAAGGCCCCAAAATTTAAAAGAGGGTCATTAGGCCCCAAATCAAATAAAATTAAAATTTTAATTTAAAAAATAAAATAATAAAAAATTCAAAAATTAATAACTTTTAAACAAAATAAATATACTAAAAATTCGAAATAAATAAAAAGTTTTTTAAAAAAGTTTTTTTTTAAAAAAATTAAAAAATTGCATTAAAGAAATTCTAAAACTAAAAAAACAACTTTTTAGAAAAAACTAAAAAAGTTTTTTCAACAAAAAAATAAAAAATTCGTTTAAAGTGAAGGAGGAGAATTACAAAGATAAAACTCACTATTAAAAGTGAAGTGAGAATGCAAACTAATCCATATTGGTACTAGAAATGAGTTTTATCTACTGTGCGCATTAAAACTCAATATGGATTACAAAGATAAAACTCACTAATAAAACCCATTAAAACTCACTAAATTATATATATATATATATATATATATATATATATATATATATATATATCAACCTAAAAAGATAAATAAATTGTCAAATAACCTTCCTTAAAATGATGCATATTTTTTTTAATGGATCATTATTATACTTGACCATTCCATTTAATATTAAGTCACATGTGAACAACTTTAAATTTGAAGAAGAAGATGTGCAGGTTTAGTTGATGTAATATTGGTTTTAGAAATAATTTCTATAATAATAGATTTATATAAAAAAAAAAAATTGAGAATTGAAAAGTAAAAGAAAAAAAGTTTAAGACAGAAGATAAAGAGGAAGGGATGTAAGAAAAAAAAAAGGACTACTGGGTTTTCAATTTTTTAACTGTAAGAGAAAGAAATAGAATTGGAAAATAAAGTTCAACTTGAGTTTTACCGTGCGTTTTATAATAAACACCCAAAAACAAAAACAGTTTTTTTAGTGACATACTAAAACAGTTTTATTTTGTTTAAAGTAAATAAAATGATTTTAAAGGGTATAATTGGAATAAAAGTAGGCATATATATAGTTATAGATATCTTTGTTTACAAGATTAATAATCCATATTGGAACTAGAAATGAAATTTTTGAAACAAAATAAGGCCCCTCAATAGGGCCCAAAAATAACACATTAATTAAGGGGCCTAAAATTATGGGGCCTAAAAAATTTCTCATTAACAAAGGGCTTAGTAAAATAGGGCTTTAGTGGGGCTAAAATATTGGGGCTTTGAAAAATTGGGCTTATTTGACAGCTCTAGTCAGCGTAGTCTGCCACGTGTACTTCCTTCTGATCTGATGTTTGTGAATACGACGTTTGAATATCATCAGAGTCAAACAGCTTGGTGCATAGCATCTTCTGATCTTGAAGTGCTTCTGAGCGTGATACCATCTTCTGATCTTCAGTGCTTCTGATCTCATGTTCTTCTGATGCTTCCATAGACCCATGTTCTGATTCTGCTTCGACCATCTTCTGATGTCTTGCCAGACCATGTTCTGATGTTGCATGCTGAACCATTTGAGACACAACTTCTGAGCGCTGAATTATGCGTACTCTTTATATATTTCCTGAAAGGGAAATTGCATTTGATTAGAGTACCATATTATCTTAAGCAAAATTCATATTATTGTTATCATCAAAACTAAGATAATTGATAAGAACAAATCTTGTTCTAACACTATTCACTCTACAAATTCCGCTTTTATACCCTTTACACTACCCCCCTCACCCATCCCTTCCAAAGCCAATTTTTATATACCTCACAACCTTATTCAACCGTTTTTCAAAACCCTACATTCAAACAGCCACCTTCGTATACTGTTGGACTACACTTGCACTCACTCCAAAACACTTCTACGTACCCCCCTTTTCCCCACCCCAACACCACACCAAACACAGCCACCTCCACCCATTTTCGGACCCCAAAAATTGAGTTGGGAATTTTTGATGGCAATGATGTTTTAGAGTGGATTTTCCAGGCTGAGCAATTCTTTGCATATTATAATATTCCTTACGAAAATCGTTTGCCCATGGTTTCATTCTATATGAAAGGGGATGCACTTGAGTGGTATAAATGGATGTTCCAAAGTGGTGAACTTTCAGATTGGCATTCTTTCGCTAGGGCTGCCGAGTTACGATTTGGGCCTTCCACTTATGAAAATCATCAAGCCCAATTGTTTAAACTTAGGCAATATGGATCCGTTACTGAATACCAAACAAATTTTGAAAAGCTTTGTAACCGGGTAATCGGTTTACCACCGGATGCCATTCTTAATTGTTTCATTTCGGGGTTGATTCCGGATATTCGCAATGAATTAGCGGTTCAAAGGCCTCAATCCATTTCGCATGCAGTTGGGTTGGCAAAGCTCATTGAGGCTAAAATTAAAGATTCTAAACCCAAATTTAAAACCCCCTACACCCCTTCCCAATCCCAATCACCCTACTCATCTACCCAAAAGCCCACATCTCTTCCTTCCCTAAATACTCCAAACCCATCAGCCCCAACCCAACTAAACCGTTTACCTATACGTAGAATTACCCCCGCCCAACAAGCTGAACGTAGGACACAGGGTCTGTGTTTCAACTGCGACGAAAAATTCATACCAGGTCATAGATGTGCGGCTGGAAAATTTCTACTTCTTATGGTGGAAGATGACATAACTTCACCTGAGACCGTTGATCTGCCAGAACCCCAAAATGCTGATCTTTCCCCACCCAACAATGCTGAAACTTACTTCCAACTATCCCCACAAGCTATGAATGGCCAATTTTCCCCCAAAACATTAAAATTTCGTGGATTGCTTGATGGGTTATCAGTTACAGTTTTAATTGATACAGGCAGTACCCATAATATTCTACAACCTCGAATTGCCCACCATCTTCAAATCCCAAGCAAAACCATTCCCAATTTTGAAGTGATGGTGGGAAATGGGTCAAAAATAGACTGTTCTGGATTCTGTTCCGACGTCCCTATCACTCTATAAAGCCACCTTTTTTTTATACCATTTTATTTGATCCCTATTGAAGGGGCTGATGTAGTTCTGGGAATGGAGTGGTTGCGTACCCTTGGACCAATTGTTGCTGATTTTTCCATCCCACAAATCTCTTTCACTCATGCTGAAAAACAAATTACCCTCTCAGGCGACCCTAACTCAGGACCTGTACCTTCCACATTTAACCATATTCGCCACCTTATACACACCGATTCTATCGCTTCTATTCATTTACTCTTATGCCAGCCAACCCGTGAACACTCTGATCCCACCCCAATCTCAGACTCTCTTCCCCCTTTCACCCAGCCAGAGATTGCCACTCTTATTGACTCTTTTTCTTCTGTTTTTCAAAACCCCATGGCTTACCCCCATCACGACCCCACGATCACCACATTCCCTTAAAACCTAACTCTGCCCCAGTCAACGTAAAGCCCTACCGCTACCCTCATTCTCAAAAAGATGCCATGACAAAAATTATCCACGAAATGCTTGTTGAAGGCATTATCAAACCCAGCAATAGCCCATTTTCCTCCCCTGTCCTACTTGTACGAAAAAAAGACGGCTCATGGCGCTTTTGTGTGGACTATCGAGCTCTAAATGCAGTAACTGTCCGCAACCGATTCCCAATACCTACCATAGATGAGCTATATGATGAGTTGGGTTCTGCTTCTTTATTTACAAAGATCGACCTAAGGTCGGGCTACCACCAAATTAGGGTCATACCGGAAGACACTCACAAAACGGCTTTCAGAACCTTTGATGGGCACTATGAGTTTTTGGTGATGCCTTTTGGCTTAACTAATGCTCCTAGTTCTTTTCAATCGGCGATGAATGACCTATTGCGTCCATATTTACGACGGTTTGTTCTTGTTTTTTTGATGATATTCTGATTTACAGTAATTCTTATTCAGACCACCTACATCATTTAACGCTTATATTTGACTTACTTGCTTCAAATCAATTTGTTGCAAAACTTTCTAAGTGTGTTTTTGCAGTTCCTAAGGTTGATTATCTAGGTCACATAATTACTTCAAATGGTGTTACCCCCGATCCGGAAAAAATTCAAGCAATGTTAGACTGGCCGAAGCCACGCTCACTCACGATGCTCAGGGGATTTTTGGGCCTCACTGGTTTTTATAGACGATTTGTCCATCACTATGCCACACTCGCCGCTCCTCTCACCGATCTATTACGTTTCAATAAGTTTACATGGAGTACAGACGCAGATAGAGCTTTTACAACATTAAAGCATAAAATGACTCAGACTCCTGTGCTTGCCCTTCCTGATTTCACAAAAACCTTTACTGTTGAAACAGACGCTTCTGCAGTAGCCATTGGAGCAGTACTTTCACAAGCTGGCCACCCCCTAGCTTTCTTCAGCAAGAAAATGTGCCACCGGTTGCAAGCCTCATCCGTCTACGTCCGCGAAATGTACGCCAACACAGAAGCTGTAAAAAAATGGCGTCAATATCTCATCGGGCAACATTTCCATATTTACACAGATCAAAAAAGTTTGAAGAATTTATTGACACAAACCATACAAACACCAGAGCAACAAAAATGGGCTGCAAAGTTACAAGGTTTTAGCTTTGAGATATTCTACAAACCTGGGAGTTCGAACCAAGTCGCTGATGCCCTGAGCCGTAGACAATCAGAAGAGACGCCTTTACTGCTCACAATTTCTTCACCAGTTCCTGACCTCATCTCCCGAATCAAACAGTTCTACACTACCAAGGAAGGACAAGACAGGGTGTTAAACAAACTCAATGACCAAAAACTTCGATTGCTGTATCAGTTTGCTAATGACTTGCTATATTTTAAAGGAAGAATTTTTTTACCTGATGTTTTGGACTTTCGCCAAAGTGTTCTGTTGGAGTTCCATTGTTCCCCAACTTCAGGTCATTCCGGATTGAAGCCCATCTTGCACCGCATCTCTTCATCGTTTTTCTGGCCGGGACTTTACAAAGATGTCAAACTTTTTGTTCAAACTTGCCTCACCTGCCAACAAAATAAATATATACCATCAAAAAACAGGGCTTACTGCAACCTTTAGAAATACCACAACAAGTTTGGGAAGACTTATCAATGGATTTTGTGACCCATCTTCCTTCATCTTTCGGACATTCTGTAATCTGGGTTGTCTGTGACAGATTGACCAAGTTTGTACACTTCGTGGCTTTACCGACCCACTTCACCGCGCAAGACTTGGAAAGACGATTTTCCATTGAGATCTGTCGGTTGCATGGCGTTCCTAAATCGATTGTCTCGGACAGAGATCCGCTGTTCTTGAGTGCCTTCTGGAAAGAGCTTTTCCGTGTCCAAGGAACAACCCTGAAGTATAGTACGGCTTATCACCCAGAAACTGATGGTCAAACGGAAGTCGTAAATCGAAGTTTAGAAACATACCTTCGGTGTTTCACGAGCAACCTTCCACGCATGTGGTTCAAATTCCTTCACTTGGCAGAATATTGGCACAACTCCACATTCCATTCATCCATCAGCATGACTCCCTTTGAAGCGCTCTACGGACGTGCACCCCCAGCAACAAAAGACTATATCCAAGGGAACGCAAGCATCCCTTCTCTGGACTCCGCCCTGCTAAACAGACAAACAATCATTAACACTCTGAAACATAACTTAGTTCGCAGTCAGAAACTCATGGCCGTACAAGCAAATAAGAAACGACGAGATGTTACCTTTGCCGTCGGAGACTTTGCTTGGCTGCGTCTTCAACCTTATCGGCAAACGTCGGTCCAACGGAGAACCTCACAGAAGTTATCGAAGCGTTTTTTTGGACCTTTTCGGATCTTGCGTCGTATCGGACCCATTGCTTACGAGCTTCAGCTTCCAAGCTCATCTCGCATCCACCCGGTTTTTCACGTTTCACAGTTAAGGGCTTATCATGGTAGTGACCCACAAAGAGACATGGTACCCATTCCAGATTACATTAGAGAGGATGTTTTGGTGGAAAGTTCAAAAGAAGATTTGGAGTTTACGACAAGCGATGTTCAGAAAGAGAGTTCAGAGATAGAACAAAGTACACATGTGGGTTCCAAAAGAAGTGAAAATCAAAACTCACGTTCTAACTCTCCTATTTATGGTACAGCGTCTCCCTCATCTTTGTTGAGTCCATCTTCACCGTCAAAATTAATTCCACCTGTCACCAAACCATCTCCACCTTCCATCCACATTGGATCCTCTTCAAATCCTGTGTCCTCTTTTCAACTCCCCACCCCACGTGACTATTCAAACCCACTATTAAAATTAAATAATGGTCACCAGCTGTACCCAACTTCCTTGAAACCTCACGTTTCCGCCCCTGGTTTTAGCAAAACCACTTCCTCTCCATTCAATGCTCAGCAGAACCGGGACCCACTAAATCCTTCCCCACCGTCAGATTCCCAACGGCCCTCCGTGCTTTCTTCTCCTCACGCCACCTATCCTTCCTCGGGCCCCAAAACACCTTCCTCATATTCTGCCAACTGTTCCCCACTTGTGTATCCCTCTGTTTCCGAGATTCCACTTACGTGTTCTCCTCTCCGCCCTCAGATTTTTCCAAGTGGGCCACTCAATTCAGATCAGGGCCCAATCTCTTTTACACCTAACCTTGAGGACAAGGTTTTTAGTGGGCCGGATAGTAATGTTAGAGCGCTGGACAGGTCCAGGAGAGTCACAAAAAGGCCCATATGGCAGCAAGATTTTATTCTGGAATAAATATAGTACTTAAGAAACTATTTTAATTTTTATTTTACTTTTCCTCCAAGTGGGCCTTATGACCCAGAGTTCACAGCCCAGTAAGGCTGCTGTATTTAAGTAACTTTCTTATGAATGAAAAAGGTAGCAGAAAATTTATCATGTTTATTTTGTTTATTTGTGTTTTGTCTTTTGAGTAAACCCTAATCTCTTGGTAGCAGCAGCACCCTCTATCATGTTGTTTTTGTTTTTGTCAGATAATTCACAATTCTATATGATATTCTTGCAGTATAATAAACTAGTCTTTTCCTTTTTAATTATCTCAGACCTCATTACAACTTAAATCTTCTAAGCATTTCTGTCAATGGCCAACTTCTTTCAATTAATCTAGATGAAATTATTGATTGGCATTTCTCCATTGAGTTCATTTGGATTCTCACATTCCTGTCTTATTTGTATGGTTTTAAGTTTATTATATGGATATAGATCAGTTTCAAACCATTATCTATTCGATACTTGTTTTTTGTTTAAAATAAAATCTGGAAATGCTTTAACGGCAATTTGTATTCCTCACGATGCTTCAACAATTATTTTTTTATGTATTAGAGCTATACTAGAATAAAATCAACAGATAATTCTTCATTGAATAATCAAGATGTTCGTGTATCTGTTTTATAGCAACTTGGGGTTCTTGATGCAATGGATTAGAGAAGTCAAATATATTTTGTTTTATAATATGGGTAGCTCTTGGCTAGTATGGTTTCAGAGTCTAATATATTTTGTTTTATTGTATATGGGGGGTGAATATTTGTAAAGGAGATTTGTTTCAGAGTCTAGTATTGTTTTATTGAGGCAATGGAGATTTGTTTCGGAGTTTGAGAATAAATAGTTTCTCCTTGTTTAACATGAGTTGTGGATCTTTAGAGATGAAATTCTTTTCTAATATTTTCACTTCTAACACTCTTACTGTTCTCAAGCTTACAAACATAATTATTGTCAAAGACCTTCCTAGAATAAGTGTTTCTTCTTCTATCAAAACACTTTATTTAGATGATTTATTTTTTGTCGTAGTAGCTATATCATCAACTCTTTCTCCACATATAAATTAAAAGGATATCACCATTCAAATTTGAATTGTTTATATTGATTTATATTTGGAAAATTATACCTCGTACCCCTACTATTATCCCTCTACCCCTACATTTTTTAAAGTATTCTAATTCTATGAAAGATTTGTTTTCCTTAATTCCTTAATTGAACACCATGAGTTTGTTCATACTTGCGTATCGATGTTGATTTTGTCTTGGTGTTTAAGTCACTTTTAAAGGTGATTTTGATGATTATTGGTCGCTAAAAATTCACTGATTATTGCTCGTTGAAAATTCACTGCTCGTACTGGCTTGTTTAGAAACAGATGATTAGTTTAGAAACAAATGAGAATCCGTTCTCATTTGTGAATTGATGACCATATTTACCATTGTGTTTACTTGATTTTAAATATGTTTAGCACCATGTACATAATACTGATTTTTTACAATGTTGTTATGATTCTTAATGTCAATGTTGTTAATCGTTAAGTGATGAACTTACTATCTTTGTGAATTTGCTATAGCGGTTACTTGTGAAGAGTGAAAGTTTGATCGTTTTCAAGAATCTTACATTGTGTGGATCTAGAAGTTTCTTACTTCTATACAGGTAATTAATTGTTCTCTCTCGCCAAAGTAATTAGTTGTTCTTTGAATGAACTACTATGATGGATCATTTCCACTTTAATTAGTTGCTTACTTATCTACTTATGAATGATTTGTAATTAATGGTTGAGTCGGTTTTTATTGTATGAAATTTTTAATAATAGAAGTTTTCTTTCCTTTGAAATAGCAGCATTTCCCGGCCTAGTTCGACGTACAGCGCTCATTCTTTGCGTTTTCTTGAGTTCGGTAAAATCCGAGTTAAATTTCTTTCTCAAATTACTGGTATTGTGATGAATTTGTCTGAAATTGCGTGAAACACGCCCAATTAATAATATCATACACTTAAAGTTTTGGAAAATGAAGATGAAACTTCATCTTCTTCGTTGGACCACGAAGAACAGCAACATAACACCCATGGCGCCAAATTCAAACATCAGCAATACTTAATCAATTTTAACAAAATAAAACATCATTGTGATCAGCATAACACCACGAACACAACCATATAATTAACAGTAATTTATTCATCTTCTAATGAGAGAATTTCTGGAAAAACGCATGAACTCTAGAAATTGATTTTTAAAATTAAACTCTTGATACTAACAATCAACAATCAACACCTGAGGGCTATTAATTAACATGTAAAAACGAGCATTTTTGTAACAAGAAGCACATGAATGGAGCTCCTTTTGAGGGAGCTCGAAGTTGTGTTACATACCTCTGAAATTGGAGGTCTGGAGAGTGATTGAGAGGACCTAGGAATGCCTCAAGTATTCAATTAGTTTCAACAAACCACCAGGAAGCTATTGCAATGCTAAAAGAGTCTTGATCACACCTGCAACTCAGAATTCGATTTTAACTTGAAACTGAAAAAGTTATGGTTAGTATGCTATGAAAATGGTGTTACAGATTAAATGCAGATGTATGGATAGCTTCTATATGATGTTTAGAAGCTATCTAAACCATAAAGCCTCAAAATGCACGAGTGGAATGGTGATTTCTGGTTCAAGGCCTTTGGTAGGTCCTTTAATGGAGTTTTGAAATGGTGATTTCTGGTTCAAGGCCTTTGGTAGGTGTTTGGGTATTATGGACAGTTTCTATATGCGATATAGAAGCTATTTGAAAGGTTATTTGAGTGGCTAAGTGTTTGGTTTGAGTTTGGGCTTGTAATGAGCTTAAAGAAAGCTTTAATGGAGGTTTAAAAGTGATTTTTGATTTGGAAGTGTTTGGAAGGCTAAGGAAGGTATAGACACCTTCTAAATGATGTTTAGAAGTTGTCTAAACCATTAGTTGACACCCAGAACTCTTAGAACAAGAATTCACTATAAAAGTGAAAAGATCAAGAAATGGAGAATTTCAAGTGAAGGTGGACTTGGAGAATTCTTGTGTAATTGATCCAAGAGGCAAGGTCCTCTATTTATAGGAAAGAATTAGGGTTTGTGGATGGAGAAAGTTCAGAGTTTTAAGTTCACATGTGACTTGTGTACCATCTTGCTTGTTTGTGAAGAAAAGATAAAATTGTGTTTCCAATGGTATGGTACAAGCTCAAGCATGCTTCTATGACTTTATTATGAGTTTGGGGAGCTTGCTTGTGGTGTTTAATTTGCTTTTGGTGCAGAGGAGACATGGGGGAGGCTCAAGGAGAGTGGACTTGTGAAAAAGAAATGCTTTACTAGAGTGGAAGTCATGACTTTAGTCCATAAATGGTATGAAACTTGGGCAAAGCTTAGAAAACTTGGTCCATAGCTCAAAAGCAAGTAAAATCATCTGAGTTTGGCCATTTGAACAAGTTAAAATGGCTGTACTTGAGATATTCCTTCAGATTTGCAAGGATTTTGGACTTGGTTCTTCACTTTCTTCATGTTTCTTCTTCATTTTCAAGTGTTCATGGTGGCATATTGACAAAATCATATCTCCTTTCTCAAGCAATGAAATTTCATGCTACTTAGATCTTTGGAAAGCCCTTGCTACATACTTCAAATGAGTATTTAAAATTGTCCTCAAACTCTTTTTTGGATCATTAAGAAAAATGGCCATAAAGTTAACAAAAAATCCAAGTAAAACAATTGAAAATTTCTTTAAGTCTTTTGAAAGTTATCTTCTTAATTCCATATCTCTCAAAATAATCACTTTTTGAAAAATGTTCCATTATGATAAGTTGTTTGTTTTGCCAAGATCTACAACTTTCATGTTGGGAGATTTTTGAGTGTGTAAGCAAATTTTGGAGATCCATGAATTAGGTCAAAATACACTTAAAAAGTTAATCCTCCATATTTAATGGGTCAACACCCTAATTTGAGCTTCTGATGAACTTGAAGGTTATTGATCTTGCATTGAACCATATTTTGTCCTTTATATTGATTTGAGAACCCTTTGAATCATGGAAGAATGATGAATTCCTTTATGGTCCTTAAAACCCTAGTTTGCTCAATATCTCCTTGATCAGTCTCCTGTCTTAGGACACAAGCATCAAACAACAGTTTTTTTTTTGTATTTTTGGTAAGCAAATGATAAATGCATGATGATTATGATGACAATGATGATCCTAGCATTTAAGATATGGTGGGATCTCAGTGGTCAAAAATTGGGGTGCAACAGTGTCCTTGCTTGGGTTGCTGTTTTGGGGGTCAGGTTGACGGGGATCAGTTGGCATCGCATTTACTACGATTTGGAATTGATAGAAGTTATACATGGTGGAATTTGCATGGTGAGAAAAGTAACGCGAATGTTGAATTGAGTTATAATACGACGTATGTTTCAAACGAAGATTGCACAGACACATACGATTATGATCGAGTCGAAGAGATTGCAGAAGCGCTCGAAGAAGATCTTGAGGATTGTCCCAAAATGTTCGAGAGGTTGGTAAGCGATGCAGAGAAACCGTTGTATGGTGGTTGTACACAATTCACAAGATTGTCTGCGGTGTTAAAGTTGTACAACTTAAAGGCGGGCAATGGATGGTCGGATAAAAGTTTCGCAGAGTTATTAGCCCTTATGAAAGATATGCTACCAGAGGATAATGTTCTTCCCAATCGAACGTATGAGGCCAAAAAGATGTTGTCATTTATTGGCATGATCTATGATAAGATACATGCCTGTCCAAAATGAAGGATAGAAAAACACTTAGAAATGGAGGGTTTGAATAAGTGTGACTTTAAAAACTCCTAAGATAAAAACAATTGCACAATGATTTTTATCCTGGTTCGTTGTTAACAAAACTACTCCAGTCCACCCCCTTAGAGTGATTTACCTCACCTGAGGATTTAATCCACTAATCAATCTTGATTACAATGGTTTTCCACTTAGATACCCTCTAAGTCTTCTAGAGTATTCTGATCACAACTTGATCACTCTACGAAATCAATGCTTAGATACCCTCTAAGACTTCTAGAGAATCCGATCACAACTTGATCTCCTCTAGTACGTTTACAAATGAATGTAAACAAATTCTTACAAGAGTATTACAATGCTTCTTAATAAGCTATAATCACAACTGTGATATTTCTCTTAAGTTCTAAGCTTAAACTCACTAAGATATTACAACAGTAATGAAGTGAGGTTGAAGATGATGTTTTGAGAGCTTTTCAATTTGACAACGTTTCTGTATTTTGCGAGAAAAGTGTTGTATTCAGCTTCTCATTAGAACTTCTATTTCTAGGCGTTTTGAGAAGATGACCGCTGGGAGCATTTAATGCGTTGTGTGATCCGTATAGCATTGCATTTAATGTTTCATTCTTTTGTCAACTACCTCGAGCCTTGCTTTTACTGCTTTAACTGACTTTGCCTTTAATAGCTTCTAACGTTCCTTTTGTCAGTCAGCGTAGCCTGCCATCTTGTACTAGCTTTTGATCTGATCTTTGTAGATACAGCGTTTGAATTAATCAGAGTCAAACAGCTTGGTGCAGAGCATCTTCTTGTCTTCTGACTTTGAAGTGCTTCTAGCGTGATACCATAAGAACTTCAGTGCTTCTGCTTCTGATCTCAAGTTCTTCTGATGCTTCAATAGACCATGTTCTGATTCTGCTTGACCATATTCTGATGTCTTGCGAGAGCATGTTCTGATGTTGCATACTTGAACCTTCTGAGTCAGTGCTTCTTAGCGCTGAATTGTGCATACTCTTCATATATTTCCTGAAATGGAAAATGCATAGGATTAGAGTACCACATTGTCTTATACAAAATTCATATACATTGTTATCATCAAAACTAAAAATATTGATCAGAACAAATCTTGTTCTAACAATCTCCCCCTTTTTGATGATGACAAAAACATATGTAACTGATATGAATTTGCAATCAAAATATCAGATGACCAAAGACAATTACACAGTTATAGCATAAGCATATAAACATAGTGTGTGAATATGTCTCCCCCTGAGATTAACAATCTCCCCCTGAAATAAATACTGGAAGAATTTATAAATAAAAGACTTCCCTGAGTATTTTCCATTTCAGTCGAGACGTTCACATTTGCCTAGAACTTCAGAACATTCAGAGCTTCTGCTTCTTGCTTCCATCGGACAGCTTCAGAGCTTTGAATTTCTTTTTGAATCATTGCATGCTTGATTGTATCAGAACATTCTTGAGTGTACCAGAGCATCATCAGAGCATCTTTACATCCTGAAATGTTTCAGAACAAACTATACGACAAAAGTCAGAGCTTGAATGAGTCAGAACATTCTTTTAAGAAGGAACATGTATCAGAGCAAAAACTCTGGTAAGTTCTTAAACAGAATGTGTATCAGAACATATAAGGGATAAGAATGTGTTAGAGCATATTCTTCCATGCTGTAATACGGTGAACTGACTTTTATATCGAAATGTCGCGGTAAGCAAGAGTCGCCACCGACTTTTATTTTATCCAATTAGGAAAGGCTAAAAGAATAGGAAAAGACCTTTTGAAAAGATTGAGTTCGGGGGGTAAGTTATACAAAGGGAAGGTGTAAGTCACCCTTTGCATCCATGGTTATCCATGGGCTCTTAATTGCTTAGCTCACTTATTTGTTTTCAAAATGTTTGAATTGTTTGAAACGTAAGGTGTGAATAGAAAAAAACTTCGTTTAAGGACTTTAGCTTATAAATAAGCGTAGCCTTTTTATAAGGCAAATGGGACAATTATTCTTTATAAGGCAACCTCGAGGGAGTTTCTATAACTTTGAAGGCGACAGGCAACATTGCTTTAGGTATCCTCGGAATCGAGGGACTTGACTATTTAGTACACTTAGAGGCAACAGGCAACAATTAAGGCAACAGTATAAGGCAACAAGAGGGATTACCCTAAAGGTGTGTGGGTGCAACAATCATGTGGTTGAATTCGAATATTTTATCTTGTAATTAGTTATCCTAATTTTGTTAAAGGCTTGCACTCCCTATTTTACTAACCACGCAGTTATATATCATACAGAAAAATAAAATGCGGAAAGTAAATGTCCTACGCTATTACAAAGCTTCGGGAATAGGGAATACATGATAAAAACCGGGGGAAGGCGGAAAGTAAAATGCAGAAAATAAAATCCTAATTACTATTACATCACAAAAATTGCAACCTATACACCTTCTAGAATTTAAATGACTGAAAATAAATAACTCAATTAAATATAAAAGGTAAAAATTAAATAAAGACGAAAATTAAATAGTCAAATTTAAATATTTAAATCAATAGCAAAACTAAATAAGCAACCATGCGCCAATCATAGAATATGGGATGAGGAAGAAGATCGCGAATAAAAATGCAGTTTAGGAAAATCATAGTTAAAAAGCCTTATGGCTACAAAAACCTAGGGTCAAAAGCCTAAAACCTAGCCTACAGTTAATGGGCAACACTTACTAATGTGTGATTTTTAGGATTAAGGGCAAGGTTAGTGATAAACCTAAAATTAATCATTATTATTAAAACCTAAAAATAATTAGCCTAAAATTAAATTATTATTGTTAGCCTAAAATTACTAATTAAATTAATTATCTAATTATTCTAAATTACCTAATTAATTAACCTAATTACTAATTAAATATTTTAATTAAGTAAACTAACGTTAAAAATAGATTAAAAAAAAAAGGTTTTGTTTTTCTATGTATAAAAAGTTTTGATTTTGGAAAAAGTATATGATTGGTTTTTGAAGAAAAATATGAAAATAAGAAATAACATAAATATGTAACCAGTTATATATATAAATGGAAAACCTGGCGCGCTGGATCACATGTGTGGCGCTCCATTGAGGGTGTTCCATGGGACAACATGTTTCTAGCCTTCAGATTTGATCAGGTGGGGATCCTGTGGCAGGCGCGTGGAGGCATATAGTGCATGCTTGTGTGTGGAGTATACCGGATCTGAAAGTAAGTAATTTGTAAAAATACACAACATCGATAGGGCTCGAACCCTGGTCTCCATGGATGTTTTCCACTTTCCCTTGCCAACTATTCTGCACACGCTACTTGTTAATATAATAATTGCAAAACAATAAATAAGAAACAATAATGGAACAAGTCAAACATGGAAAGTCAGCTGGGTCCCTGGGATTCGCGTGAACCAATAAGAACTGGAAAGAGAAATTTGTAGAGTTGACTGGCCATTCGCTGTTCTCCACGCGCAACCGGACGGAGAGGGAGAATGGAGACTCTTTGACCTGCCAATTAAAATGCTCCACATACTTCATCTTCTTCAACGAAAAATAACCAAATATTTAGCCACGATTCTAGCACCAATTTGCTACAGTTTCTGGTACTGAAATTTGTAGCAAATAACCTGGAAAATCAAAACTCATGCACAAACGTTAAACAAGACACAAAACTACCCAGATAACCTAATTCGGCCCCTACGAATTTAATGGTGGTGTTAGTTTCGTCGGAAAAACATCCGTAGCTATGGATACGAAGAGGAGGAAGCTTATAACTTCAACAATGACAAACACGAATTCCTGCGTTAAAGCTCTCATGTAACACGTCAATCATATTCAAATAACGCATATGAATGGACTTGGTATGTTATTAGTGACAGAAAACACATAGAGTCACAAATTGGGAACTTACCTACTTACCAACAAAACGTGATCGGCTGCACTAGTTCTGACGTTCTCTTGGCTTGAATAAGGGCTTGATTTGAGTCCTAAGAATCTCTAGGGGACGGATGGCCGATCGGAACGGATTTATATTTGCTGAAGAACACTACAGCTTGTGCCCTAGTTTTTGTTGTTATTTTGAAAGCTTGACTAGGGTTTTGGAGGCTGCCAGAACGTGAAAAACAATGTTGGATCCCTTGTGTATATATAATGGAAAGGATTAGGTCAAGAAGTTTGCTTCAAATCAATCTCCATTCATGGAAAATCTTTGATTGTAAATCTTTCCAAATCTTCTTCAATCTCCTTCCAATCTTCCCTTTATCAATTCTCACGATTTTAAGTGATTTATGAGTTATTTTGTGATACCAATTTAATAACAAATCATGGTCATCCATCTCTTAAATAATTTTCATGATTTAATTATTTTAAATTGGATTAAGTTCAAAAATAAAATGAATAAAATCATGGGGAGTGGAGAGATAAATTCATGGACCCTAAACATTGTCATAAACATATTTAGAAACAAAAACCTAGGCCCATTAAGGAGAAATTTGAATTTGCTTAGCATTTCCCTCCTCGCGCTTCCTCAAAAATGTCAAACTTTCACAAGTTGTATCTTGATTAATTTTTATCATTAGGGGGTGTTCTTGGTCTCTTTAGAAATCTCAAGATGTTCTCTAATAGCTCCTTTTGGTTTCATCTTCATTGAGTCTTCCATGTTCATGTACACTTCTTTGCAAAAAGATGGCTTTTTGTTGATTTTTAGAAGGACCTATAATGTGTTGATTTATATCTTATATTCAGAAGCATTTCTTGACCTTGGGCCCAACATCAAAGTGGTAGAGAATTGAATTTCCTTAAGAATGAGCTTTGGGTGGGAAATTTCTGATGTTCTATGTGGAAGTTATGGCTGGTCAAAGTTCAGTTGACTTTTAGATTAAAAACCCTAATTTAAAAACTTTGAGTTTTGATGATTTCTGAACTTTTCTTGATGAATCATGATCAATAATTGATCAAATGATGAATGATACTTCATAATGAGGATGTTGATAAAAAATCAGGAGTTTTGACTGTACTTTGACTATAGTTGACTTTTAGGTTAAACTGGTCGACTGTTGACTTTTTGAGCAGTTGAGTGACCAACCTTTTGAATGAGACCTGGAATTTGTCATGGAGGAAATTTGGAATATCATAAACCATATGAGGTGCCTTAGAGTCTTTTGATCCATTGATTTTTCTTAGAACAACAAAACCCTAGTTTCTTGAGCCTTTGTTTAGGAGGGATGTCTTTGAATATTGCACCTTGATTTGAATTTGAACAAGAGAAATAGTATGGGCAAATTTTGGGGTATGACAGCTTCCCCTGTTCAATTATCTTAAACCTGAAGATGTAGAGTGGTTTGTATGCCAGTCGGTGTCTGAAGGTGGAAGATGATTGAACACTAGAATACCAAGAAATTTGCCCTAGTTGAAGTAGGGACTTTTGTCGGAGAGGGGCTTAAAGATGCCATCCAGGCCTTGAGAGAAAGTTTATTGGAGATGGGCTTAAAGATGCCATCCAATTTAATAGACTTGAGAGTCAGAATACGTCATACGTCAGACCATTTCTGAGAGATAGACTTAGGTTGAGTCGTACGTTAGACTGGGTCTAGTTTGCATCAACAGATGTCTGGAAAACTGTGCGTTAGGCTGAAGGATGTGTCGTACGGCAGATCATATCCAATTTGCATCCATAGATGTCTAGAAAACCGTGCGTTAGGTCGAAGGATGAGTCGTGCGTTAGACTACCCAATTTGCATCCGTAGATGTCTGAAAGGCCGTGCGTTAGGCTGAATCTGAGCTTCGTATGTTGAGAAGTGTTTGTTGGAGATTGATCGTGTCAGCACCGTTCGTAGTAACTGAATTAGACTTGGGAAGGATGATCGTGTCTACACCGTTCATGATGACAAAATTAGATCTTCGAATGTTGATCGTGTCAGTACCGTTCGTAATACCTGAATTAGATCTTGGAAAGATGATCGTGTCTATACCGTTCGTGATGATAGAATTAGATCCTTAAAGGTTGATCGTGTCAGTACCGTTCGTAGCAACTGAATTAGATCTTGGAAAGATGATCGTGTCTTCACCGTTCGTGATGATAGAATTAGATCTCTTGTCGTGTCAGTACCGTTCGTAGTAACTGAATTAGACTGAGGAGGTAATTGATCGTGTCCACACCGTTCGTGATGATTGAATTAGATCTTTGACCGTGTCTTGATTATCTCTGAACTATCTCTGGAGAATACCCGGAACTAAGTATCAGAACTAAATCTCTGTCTTGATCATTTCTGCACTATCACTGAAGAATATCCAGAACTAAGTATCAGAATTAAATATCTGTCTTGATTATCTCTGAGCTATCTTTGGAAGATATCCAAAATTAAGTATCAGAATTAAATATCTGTCTTGATTATCGCTGAACTATCTTTGGAAGATATCCCAAATTAAGTATCAGAATTAAATATCTGTCTTGATTATCTCTGAACTATCTTTGGAAGATATCAAAAGTTAAGTATCAGAATTAAATATCTATCTAGAATGAGTGTCAGAATTAAATCGTTGATTTGATTATCTCTGCGCTATATCTAGAAGATAATATTCATTTGATTGTAGAAGTAGACTGCAAAAGAAACATTAGTTTTATGCAATGTCGTGATGCATGTATTGTAATGACATGGGTGAGAGTGTTATGCATATGCAATGAGGTGTATGCATGTTATGTATGAATTTACTATGATACATGATTTATGCTATTTGGAGTATCTCAATTGAGGAAATAAATATATATGTCTTTGTGATTTTGATGTTTGATCTTGTTTTAAAGATGCTCAGCTGGGGATTTATGATTTCTGTTTGGGGATGAGAACCATTTTAATGCTTGATCTTGATGTACCCTGACTGGGGATAAGAGAGATGAATAAACCCATTTGGGGGAAGAGAAAAGTGTCAGGGAACCGACAGTGTTGAAGATGTAAACTCTGTTGGGGAGCCATGTCTTCGTCGGGACGTTAGCATTTGCAGGTATCTTTTTAATGATTACTCGGTGGGGATATGATCTTGTGAACCCGACTCTGTGGGGAGACAAGGGTGTCTTGAAAGTTGCCCCCAGTATTATAGTAACTACCATTCCTGGATTTGATTAGGACACACCACTGAGTATTGATCAAGATGTCAAAATAGACTTGCATAGATTTGCCCCTGCTAGTAGGGACTTTGGAAAGATTCGCCTTGCGAGGACTTTATGAGATGTGTACTATGGGCGAACATGCCTTTAGTAATCATAGGCCCAGGACAACGTCCCATGTTGATTGGGAAGTTGCTTCAGATCTACTTGGCTGCATGCCCCTGATTGTTTTGGCACCCTTGAGAGATTCTTCGAATCTTGACTTGATTGCCCCAGGTTGATTTGGACAAAGCGTGCCATGCCCCTTGTATACGTAGGAAACATTGCTTCTCGGAGTAATCTTGTCTGTCGGGATAATTTCCAGTCATTAGTTGTACCCTGTGCAAATTCTTTCTGTTGCTAACATTTGAAATTATGTAGCAGAATATGTTTAATAATGAATTCATGAGATGCAATGCATATGTCTGTCTTGATTTTTTTGAAAAACATTAAAACAGGAGATGTAAAAGCGTGATGTTTATAAAAACATGATATTTGTAAAAACGAAACATCAACTCGGCATTTGTGATAAACCTTGTGGAGTCAGGATACCTTTTTGGTAACAGTATGGTTTCGAACTAACCATGCTTCAATTAGGACTTTCGAGGGGTTGTAACGTGGCTTGGTTCACGGTTTTAAGAAACAAAGGATAAAGGCTCAAAGTTTATTTGTACCCACCCATCTTCGTGATGATCTTCAGTCCTAAGTTCAGTTAATTCAACTTATGCATTCAGGTTCCAAGAGACTTTTGGATTTGCACCTTTGATAATGATGATGGTTCACAAGCAAAGAGAACATTTGAGATGTAAATCACTTCTTCCTTTTGGTTGTCACAACATTGTGTTGTTCAGGAATTTATTGACTTCTCTTTTTTCATCTTTTGATATCCCTAACTTTTGCCTGAACTGTCTATTTTTGAACTTATAGTCAGCGGGAGGCCTTGATTTTTGCCTAAGTCTTCTTTTTGATTTTTGACTTAGCAGGCTTTTCTTTGTATATATGTTTTTTCATCATTTTTTTTGAAAGATATTCACTGCCTTGCTTAATGATTGATGAACCATTATTAGCTTTTGATTGACATCTCCAACACTTCTTTGATGTGTGCGGATGAACGCTTGTGATTGAAACCTTTGTTGAAAGGAGTACTGAATGATTCTCTTAAAATAGAATGCACAGCCAAATTAACAGAGAACTACCCTGCCCCAGGTTATGATCAAGGGTTTTAACTAGTACAAGAAAGAAACTTCTACTTCTTAGGCTCAAAGGGGTTGACGAGGGATTAACATCCTTATATCTCCACTGTTTAGGAATTGAAACAATGCCTGTACATCGTCAGCATAGTCCGCTCAAAAGCATACTGTATGAGGTTGCGGTATCGTTTTCGTCATCCTACCTCAAAAGGCATATAGCTTTAGCAGGAGTTGAGTATCACAAAACATATGCAAAGTAAAGACATAATTTAAAATGAGTGATAGCGAAATAATTTATTCAAGACAAACATATGCAATGCACTGATGATGATTATTAAAACAGATAATGTCTATCATGAGTCAAATGTTTAAACAAACAGAAAAGAAACTTGCAAATGAAAGTAGATCTAATGATCCAAAAGTTCGTCCGTCTAGACGTCAATCAGTCTTATCATGACTAGGCATAGGAGCGGTGATCACCACAGGACTTTCGGGTTGAATTTGATTTCCCCGTTATCGATTAGATCTTGAATCTTATTCCTCAATGTCCAGCAATTGTTTTTGTAATGTCCATGAATGTTAGAATGGTACGCGCACCTCGCATTGAGTTTATAGCCATAGGTGTTAGAATTCTTAGGAGCATCCCTCAGAGTAATCAATTTGATCTTCAACAGATGTTGTATTGTTTGAGCCGATGACATATGGATTTTGGTGAATTGACACTTAGGTGCATCTGGCTTGCGTCGTTGTTGTGGAACTGGTGTAGAGATTCAGAGTATCTGGGGTTCGAGCTTCCGGAATGTGTATCTGATAAGAATGTTTCAGAATGTTCGGGGTTCGAGCTTCCGGAATGTGTATCTGATAAGAATGTTTCAGAATGTTCGGGGTTCGAGCTTCTGGAATGTATATCTGATTGGAATGTTTCAAAAGTCTGGGGGTCAAGCTTCCAGAATGTTCATCTGATTGGAACTTTCAGAATGTCCAGGGTTCGAGCTTTCGGAATGTATATCTGATTGGAATGTTTCAGAAGTCTGGGGGTCAAACTTCCAGAATGTTCATCTGATTAGAACTTTCAGAATGTCCAGGGTTCCAGCTTCCGGAATGTATATCTGATTGGAATGTTTCAGAAGTCTGGGGGTCATGCTTCCAGAATGTGTATCTGATTGGAATATTTCAGAATGTCCAGGGTTCGAGCTTCCGGAATGTATATCTGATTGGAATGTTTCAGAAGTCTGGGGGTCAAGATTCCAGAATGTTCATCTAATTAGGATTGATTTGTTGATGGTATTTTTCTGACCAGTTGGTCGACCTGAAAGGAAAAGTTAGTTTTATGTGATGTTATGAATGCAAATGCAATCTTTTCAAGGATCTTTAGGAATTTAGTTAGCAACATTAGAAAATGGTTTGGTCGCGTCTTTGTCTGAAGAATTCTGACTTTTGTCTTTGAATGTCTTTCTTTGAGAATCAAGCTCACCATATCGAGTGGGTCATCGCCTCTGACTCGGGATACTTCTTGAATTGGAAGGTATGTGGCTAGAAGAAAATAAATCCTCTTGCCCCTTGATAGGTACTGAGTCTATGGATTGGAAGGTATGTGGCCAGAGGAAAATAAATCCTCTTGCCCCTTGATTAGGAATTCGGTCCTTGATAAGAGTACCTGAAATTGTGCGCCCTAAATCCCTAAGATCCTTGAAACGGTTAGTTAGATCATGTTATGCTTATGATGTCATGAATGCTATGCGAATGCAGTTCATTAGGCACAGCGTGAGATAGTAAGGGCAAACAAGTCCTTTAACAAAACCTGCAAGGAAACAAAGGTTAGTAGCAAACACAAACAAGTCACACAAGTGTCCTTAGGTTTTGAGGCTCGCATGAAGTTCGTAGGTAAGTACCCTCCCCACTGAAGTTAAGTTGGTTCAACCTGTCCTATATAAAGATCGGGTTCTAGGGAGCTCATATCATTGACCTTTCTCGAAGGCGCTTATCTCAGTTCGGCAATCGAATCACCAACCGAGAAGGTCCTGAAAGTCCAGTCTATATGAGTGTAGCTTCGAGTATCAACCAACTTCAGTCGGAACCAAAGCCAGCCATCTCGCTACTTTCTAATAGGCCAAAGTCGAGTTCAACTAAGGTTCTAGGGAAAATTAGTGCTTAATGACACCACGCAGCAGCCAAGTGTTTCCTCAAGTCGGATCCCAAGTAACACCAAGACAAACCAATGTGTCACACTAACAATGGCCACCATATCAACCACATCAGTATACGCTGTGCAGTCTCCTTGGTCTCATGCCATTTACCTAAGGTACTCAGATCCGGGTTAGGAACTTTCACACAAGTAAATACCCAAAACAACCTTTGAAATATAAAGCAGACAAATCAAACAATTAAAGTGATCCTAAACTTTAAGGTAACCCCTCTTTTATATCGAAAGTATTCCCAGCAGAGTCGCCAGTTCTGTAATACGGTGAACTGACTTTTATATCAAAATGTCGCGGTAAGCAAGAGTCGCCACCAACTTTTATTTTATCCAATTAGGAAAGGCTAAAAGAACAGGAAAAGACCTTTTGAAAAGATTGAGTTCGGGGGGTAAGTTATACAAAGGGAAGGTGTAAGGCACCCTTTGCATCCATGGTTATCCATGGGCTCTTAATTGCTTAGCTCACTTATTTGTTTTCAAAATGTTTGAATTGTTTGAAACGTAAGGTGTGACTAGAAAAAAACTTCGTTTAAGGACTTTAGCTTATAAATAAGCGTAGCCTTTTTATTTAAAAATGAGTGGGAAAAGATTTTGAAGTTTTGAATTTGAATATGAGCAAGCATTTAACAGCAACTACCCTAAGTTTGAAAAAACGTTCTTTTAGATTTTCAGGAGAAAGCCATAAAGAGGGCAGGTAATCTAAGGGAAGGATATAATAGTCATTTAATAATTTAGGCATCATGCGAGGATACCTTAGCAATTGGGACAATTATTCTTTATAAGGCAACCTCGAGGGAGTTTCTATAACTTTGATGGCGACAGGTAACATTGCTTTAGGTATCCTCGGAATCGAGGGACTTGACTATTTAGTACACTTAGAGGCGACAGGCAACAATTAAGGCAACAGTATAAGGCAACAAGAGGGATTACCCTAAAGGTGTGTGGGTGCAACAATCATGTGGTTGAATTCGAGTATTTTATCTTGTAATTAGTTATCCTAATTTTGTTACAGGCTTGCACTCCCTATTTTACTAACCACGCAGTTATATATCATACAGAAAAATAAAATGCGGAAAGTAAATGTCCTACGCTATTACAAAGCTTCGGGAATGGGGAATACATGATAAAAACCGGGGGAAGGCGGAAAGTAAAATGCGGAAAATAAAATCCTAATTACTATTACATCACAAAAATTGCAACCTATACACCTTCTAGAATTTAAATGACTGAAAATAAATAACTCAATTAAATATAAAAGGTAAAAATTAAATAAAGACGAAAATTAAATAGTTAAATTTAAATAATTAAATCAATAGCAAAACTAAATAAGCAACCATGCGCCAATCATAGAATATGGGATGAGGAAGAAGATCGCGAATAAAAATGCAGTTTAGGAAAATCATAGTTAAAAAGCCTTATGGCTAAAAAAACCTAGGGTCAAAAGCCTAAAACCTAGCCTAAAGTTAATGGGCAACACTTACTAATGTGTGATTTTTAGGATTAAGGGCAAGGTTAGTGATAAACTTAAAATTAATCATTATTATTAAAACATAAAAATAATTAGCCTAAAATTAAATTATTATTGTTAGCCTAAAATTACTAATTAAATTAATTATCTAATTATTCTAAATTACCTAATTAATTAACCTAATTACTTATTAAATATTTTAATTAAGTAAACTAACTACAAAAATAGATTAAAAAAAAATGGTTTTGTTTTTTTATGTAAAAAAAGTTTTGATTTTGGAAAAAGTATATGATTGGTTTTTGAAGAAAAATATGAAAATAAGAAATAACATAAATATGTAACCAGTTATATATATAAAGAGAAAACCTGGCGCGCTGGATCACATGTGTGGCGCTCCATTGAGGGTGTACCATGGGACAACATGTTTCTAGCCTTCAGATTTGATCAGGTGGGGATCCTGTGGCAGGCGCGTGGAGGCATATAGTGCATGCTTGTGTGTGGAGTATACCGGATCTGAAAGTAAGTAATTTGTAAAAATACACAACATCGATAGGGCTCGAACCCTGGTCTCCATGGATGTTTTCCACTTTCCCTTGCCAACTATTCTGCACACGCTACTTGTTAATATAATAATTGCAAAACAATAAATAAGAAACAATAATGGAACAAGTCAAACATGGAAAGTCAGCTGGGCCCCTGTGATTCGCGTGAACTAATAAGAACTGGAAAGCGAAATTTGCAGAGTTGACTGGCCATTCGCTGTTCTCCACGCGCAACCGGACGGAGAGGGAGAATGGAGACTCTTTGACCTGCCAATTAAAATGCTCCACATACTTCATCTTCTTCAACGAAAAATAACCAAATATTTAGCCACGATTCTAGCACCAATTTGCTACAGTTTCTGGTACTGAAATTTGTAGCAAATAATCTGGAAAATCAAAACTCATGCACAAACGTTAAACAAGACACAAAACTACCCAGATAACCTAATTCGGCCCCTACGAATTTAATGGTGGTGTTAGTTTCATCGGAAAAACATCTGTAGCTATGGATACGAAGAGGAGGAAGCTTATAACTTCAACAATGGCAAACACGAATTCCTGCGTTAAAGCTCTCATGTAACACGTCAATCATATTCAAATAACGCATATGAATGGACTTGGTATGTTATTAGTGACGGAAAACACATAGAGTCACAAATTGGGAACTTACCTACTTACTAACAAAACGTGATCGGCTGCACTGGTTCTGACGTTCTCTTGGCTTGAATAAGGGCTTGATTTGAGTCCTAAGAATCTCTAGGGGACGATGGCTGATCGGAACAGATTTATATTTGCTGAAGAACACTACAGCTCGTGCCCTAGTTTTTGTTGTTATTTTGAAAGCTTGACTAGGGTTTTGGAGGCTGCCAGAACGTGAAAAACAATGTTGGATCCCTTGTGTATATATAATGGAAAGGATTAGGTCAAGAAGTTTGCTTCAAATCAATCTCCATTCATGGAAAATCTTTGATTGTAAATCTTTCCAAATCTTCTCCAATCTCCTTCCAATCTTCCCTTTATCAATTCTCACGATTTTAAGTGATTTATGAGTTATTTTGTGATACCAATTTAATAACAAATCATGGTCATCCATCTCTTAAATAATTTTCATGATTTAATTATTTTAAATTGGATTAAGTTCCAAAATAAAATGAATAAAATCATGGGGAGTGGAGAGATAAATTTATGGACCCTAAACATTGTCATAAACATATTTAGAAACAAAAACCTAGGCCCATTAAGGAGAAATTTGAATTTGCTTAGCATTTCCCTCCTCGCGCTTCCTCAAAATTGTCAAACTTTCACAAGTTGTATCTTGCTTAATTTTTATCATTATGGGGTGTTCCTGGTCTCTTTAGAAATCTCAAGATGTTCTCTAATAGCTCCTTTTGGTTTCATCTTCATTGAGTCTTCCATGTTCATGTACACTTCTTTGCAAAAAGATGGCTTTTTGTTGATTTTTAGAAGGACCTATAATGTCTTGATTTATATCTTATATGCAGAAGCATTTCTTGACCTTGGGCCCAACATTAAAGTTGTAGAGAATTGAATTTCCTTGAGAATGAGCTTTGAGTGGGAAATTTTTGATGTTCTATGTGGAAGTTATGGCTGGTCAAAGTTCAGTTGACTTTTAGATTAAAAACCCTAATTTAAAAACTTTGAGTTTTGATGATTTCTGAACTTTTCTTGATGAATCATGATCAATAATCGATCAAATGATGAATGATACTTCATAATGAGGATGTTGATCAAAAATCAGGAGTTTTGACTGTACTTTGACTACAGTTGACTTTTAGGTTAAACTGGTCGACTGTTGACTTTTTGAGCAGTTGAATGACCAATCTTTTGAATGAGACATGGAATTTGTCATGGAGGTAATTTGGAATATCATAAACCATATGAGGTGCCTTAAAGTCTTTTGATCCATTGATTTTTCTTAGAACAACAAAACCCTAGTTTCTTGAGCCTTTGTTTAGGAGGGATGTCTTTGAATATTGCACATTGATATGAATTTGAACAAGAGAAATAGTATGGGCAAATTTTGGGGTATGACACATGAGAATATCAGAACATTCTTTCTTCTTGCTTCTGATCTTGAAGCTTCACAGCACTAAGCTTGCTTCAAATTCTAAGAACATTCTTTGCTTCTTGAATAGCATATTCTTCATGTATTTGCTTCTTATGCCAATCCATTCTTCATGTATTTTCTTCTTATGCTAATCCTGCAAAGAATCCTAACAACATAGAACTTGCAAATATTATTAGGAATGTTGAGACTTAATCCCAGCAACTGATAATATAAACCAAATCAATTATCTCATTTTCTCCCCCTTTTTGTCATAACATCAAAAAGCATTTAAAAGATTCAGATGAAAAACAAACAATATGAGAGAAGATAATGTTTCATTGATTCATCAAAACATATCAGAAGATACAGAAGGAGAGAGGCAGATGCAAGAAAAACAGATGCAAGAAACAAGAAACAACTAAGACCGAAGGACTACGACTAGCCTAGATTAGAAACTATCTTGGCCAAAAGGTCTTGAATCTCAGAAGTGCTTTCAGTCTGCTTCTTCATGAGGGTTCTGAATTCCTCATGAGTTTCCTCATGCTTATCCAAACGAGAAGCAAGATCAGCTTGGTTCTATTGAAGAGCCTTCACAGCGTTCACCAGAACAGAAGGTCCAGCAGAAGAAGCTTCACAGCTATCGTTCAGAGGAATAGCATTCTCAAAAGCAGCATCTAACATGAGAACATCGTCTTGATTTTCCTGAACAGGAAGTTTCTCATCAGGATGATGCTCAGCACTTTGCTTCTCAGCATCAGCTTCTGCCATCGAAGCATCTTCAACATATTCTGGAACAGGAAGATCAGAATCTTCATTCTGAAGAGCTTGAAGAATCTCTGCCAAATTCCTTGGAGGTGTAAAAGCAGCAACTTCTGATGGATATTCAACTACAGGATATACCATATCTGGTGCTTTCTTTGAGGGATTCTCCCTTAGCCAGTTGAACAATGACTGAAAGTCTCCAGTCAGAATGAGAAATTGAGGCTTCCATACAACCATTGTAAAGCATGGTTCATCTTCCAGCTCATCTACAAACTTCTTCTCCTCAAGAGATCTCCAATGTCTGATTGGATGATAGTACTTACCATCATCTAGCTCCAAGCAGTAACCAGAAGAACCAGATGCCTCAGCAACAAATCTCTTCTGGATGTTCATAGCATCAATCTGAAAATCCTTCTTAATAATTCTCCATAATCCTCGAATAGCAGCATGATCCAACCTGGAGTCATGAGCAGCTCTCAAAGTTTTCATCCTTGTTCTGAACTTAAGCATAAAAAGGTCAAAACAGACAGCAATAAATGGTTCAGGAGGGTTAAAGGTGAATTGATAATCAGGGTACAGAAGGCAGTAGGGTTTGGATTTTCTGGTAGGTAGAGGATGGGTGAGAGAAGGTGTAGAATCTGTGGTGAAAGAGGATGAAGATGAAATTTCTGAAGGTGTTGGGGGAATGGCATTTAGTGGTTCATGGTTCAG
Source organism: Vicia villosa (assembly GCF_029867415.1). NCBI lineage: Eukaryota > Viridiplantae > Streptophyta > Magnoliopsida > Fabales > Fabaceae > Vicia > Vicia villosa. The sequence continues at coordinate 171,845,689 of NC_081182.1, forward strand.
AATATGGGTAGAAGGAGGTGGTTGGAAACTGTTTGGAATGGTGAAAGAATTTTGGGGTTCAGAAGGAGGAGGCTTTTTCTGAGAGGAACAAGCAGCAATATCTGCACGAAAAGCTCTATTCATACGCTTTTCAAGGTGTTTCTCAGGTAGAGCTTTGAGAGCATCAATAGGATTCTTCTTCTGCTTCTTAGCATCAGGTCCTGCTTCTGAAGCTTTTCTATTCAGTTTCTTTTCCTTCTTCTTCTGTTCTTTCTTCTTCAACTCAGCCAGAGATGGAAGAATTCTTCCTCGAATCCATGTAGGATCAGCAGAAGATTGAGCTTTGACACAAGACTTCAAATAGCGCTTAACAGACTTGTCAAGCTCTTCTTTGAACAATTGAGAAAAAATTTCAACAGGGATTCTTCTAGTTAGAATATCTGGAAATATTCTTGGAGTAGAAGTTACCTTCTCAATCAGAAGCATCCTTTGTAGATCAAAAGCATTAAGAATGTGTCCTTGAATGACAGTTAAGAACTTGGGCGTACCAACAGCTCTAAGAATATCCAACAAGTCACTTTCTATCAGAATGTCTGAAATCATTCTGGCAAGAGGAATGGTGTTCTTCTTGAAATCTGGATACTTCTTGCGTTCTTCATCTCTTGATTCTTCAATATTTGTCTTCAAATGTTAAAATAGAATGCTTGAGAGATTAACCTTAGTACCTTTTCCAATGCAGAAAAGTACATACTTCTGATCCTGATTTACATACGTAGAGGCAAGAGATCGCTTTCTATGATAAAGAGATCCCAAAATAATCTCAGCCCAAACTCTGTAGAACGGCTTCAACGAAGTAGTTTGATGAGATGCAGATCCAGAAGAAGTAGACAATTCTTTATCAATTGTTTCCCAATCAACTCTACCAGGAATAGCACCTGAGATTCCTTCAGAGTTGTCAAGACTATACAACTTCCTTATCATCTTCTCAGTCACAACAACTTCATGCCCTAATACGAAGGAGATGATAGCAGTTGGAGTAATTGTTGCATAAGTCCAGAAATCCTTAATCAAAAGAGGATAGAATGGTCCAAACAGTCTTTCAAAGTAGTTCGATCATCCTTGTGCCAGCATTGCAGCCTTTGTTTTGAAATCATGTTCCCACAGATTTTCAAAATCTACCATTGTTTCGCAGAGAACCTCTAGTTCATTTGAAGGAATAGAACAAGTCTTCAAGGGAGCGTAGCCATATTTGTGTTGAACAAGATGTACTGAAGACATTTTTTGTTGAGTACTTGAAGAAGAAAGCATGAATTGTGAGATTCATTTTAGTAACTAGGGTTTATGCAAAAACGAGAGAGAGAGAGAGAGAGAGAGAGAGAGAGAGAGACAATGAATGAAGACGGAGAATGTAAAGAGATGAATTTGTTATGAAGATGAGTTTATATAGAGTCGAATTTGAAATGAAATGCAATATGCGTTTGAATGAACATGATTACAGAAAAACATGGAATTAAATGCATTTAATGAGAAATGACGTTAGGAGAGATAACGTAATATTTGAAATGATTTGCACAGTAACCTAGGGCGGCGTCTCCTCAACTGCACGCGTACTTGTCCAAAAAGAGTGAACACGTGTTCATCTTCTGGAAAAACTGGTGACAAATGTTTTGCTTTAAAAGAGATTCTGAATCAACTTAGATAATGAAACGTTAGTAATAACAGAATCCGAACTTCTAATTGATCAACATCAGAACTTCTTATAAGAAGATAAAACAAAACCATTTCAGAACTAATCCATACGTCAGAACTTCTCATCTTCTCATTCTGGGCATAAATCCATACTGATATTCTTCATAATGAACTTAAACCTATCTTCAGCAGGGGTTTTTGTAAAGATATCAGCCCATTGATGGTCTGTATCAACAAAGTTCAAAGATAGAACACCCTTCTGAACATAGTCCCTAATGAAATGATGTTTGATCTCAATATGTTTAGCTTTGGAATGTAAGATTGGATTCTTAGATAAACATATAGCAGAAGTATTATCACAGAAGATAGGAATGTTACTCTCATATATCTGATAATCTTCTAACTGACTCTTCATCCAGAGCATCTGTGTACTACATCCAGCAACAACAACATATTCTGCTTCTGTAGTAGAGAGGGCAATGGTAGCTTGCTTCTTACTGTACCAGGAGATAAGATGACTTCCAAGAAATTGACAACTTCCAGAAGTACTCTTTCTTTCAATTCTATCTCCAGCGTAATCAGCATCACAATATCCTACTAAGTTGTACTCTTTAGATCTTCTGTAGACTAAACCAACATTAGTAGTACCTTTCAGATACCTCAGAATTCTCTTAACAACTGTTAAGTGAGATTCTCTAGAATCTGATTGGAATCTTGCACACAGACAAACACTGAATAGAATGTCAGGTCTAGAAGCAGTGAGATATAGAAGAGATCCAATCATACCTCTATACAACTTCTAATCCACCTTCTTACTTACCTCATCCTTACCTAGGACACACGTTGGATGCATAGGAGTTTTGGCTTCTTTGCTTTCAGAAAGATTAAACTTCTTCAGAAGTTCTTTCACATACTTCGTTTGATGAACATATGTTCCATCAGAAGTTTGATTGATTTGAATCCCAAGAAAATACTTGAGTTCTCCCATCATGCTCATCTCGAACTCAGCCTGCATAGACTTAGCAAACTCCTTTCCAAGTGTAGCATTAGAGGTTCCAAAGATAATATCATCAACATAAATTTGACAAATAAAAATATCTTTCTTAAAGGTTTTACAGAAGAGAGTAGTATCCACTTGTCCACTAGTGAAACCATTGTTCAGAAGGAAAGAACTTAATCTTTCATACCAAGCTCTAGGAGCTTGCTTCAATCCATACAATGATTTCTTTAATTTGAAAACATGTTCTGGAGACTTAGAGTCTTCAAAACCAGGAGGTTGGTGGGCATATACTTCTTCTTCTATATAACCATTTAAGAAGGAACTCTTAACATCCATCTGATATAGAGTGATGTTATGTTGAGTAGCAAAAGAAATCAATAAGCGAATAGATTCTAACCTGGCCACTGGTGCAAAGGTTTCTGTATAGTGAATCCCTTCTTGCTGACTATAGCCCTGAGCAACCAGTCTGGCTTTGTTTCTTACAACTTCTCCTTTTTCACTTAACTTGTTTCTGAAGACCCACTTGGTTCCAATAATGTTGAATCCTTTTGGTCTAGGAACAAGATCCCATACATCATTCCTTGTAAACTGATTAAGTTCTTCTTGCATGGCAAATATCCAGTCTGTATCTTCTAGAGCTTGATCAACAGAAGTTGGCTCGATCAGAGAAACAAGACCTAATTGACCTTCTGCATTATTCTTAAGGAATGATCTGGTTCTGATACGATCTTATTTCTTTCCAAGAATGACATCTTCTGAGTGAGCAGAGGTGAGTCTAGAAGATCGTCTGACAGTTGGATCTTCAGAAATTCTGAGATTCTCTAAAGAAGCAACAACTTGAACTTCTGATCCTTTGCTTCTGGGTTCTCCAGCTTCTGAGTCACATACTTCAATATCTCCAAAATTCTCAAACTGCTTTGGCTTTTCAAGACCAAGCTTATTATCAAATCTGATGTTAATTGATTCTTCAACAATCAATGTTTCCGTATTGAATACTCTGTAGCCTTTTGAGCGTTCAGAATATCCAAGAAGGAAACACTTTTGTGCCTTAGAATCAAACTTACTCAGATGATCCTTAATGTTCAGAATATAGCAAATACATCCAAAAGGATGAAAATAAGAAATGTTGGGCTTTTTGTTCTTCCACAATTCATAAGGAGTCTTATTAAGAATAGGTCTTATAGAGATTCTATTATGAATATAACATGCAGTATTTATTGCTTCTGCCCAGAAATGCTTAGCCATATTGGTTTCGTTGATCATGGTTCTGGCCATTTCTTGTAGAGTCCTATTCTTTCGGTCTACAACTCCAGTTTGCTGTGGAGTTCTAGGGCAAGAGAAATCATGGGCAATACCATTTTCTTTGAAGTACTCCTCAAAGAATCTGTTCTCATATTCGCAACCATGATCACTTCTGACCTTTATGATTTTACACTCTTTCTCAGATTGAATCTGAGTGCAGAATTCAAAGAACACTGAATGAGACTCATCCTTATGTTTCAAGAACTTTACCCATGTCCAGCGGCTATAATCATCTACGATGACTAATCCATATTTCTTCCCTCTGACAGAAGCTGTTTTGACTGGGCCAAACAGATAAATGTGCAGAAGTTCTAGCGGCCTAGAGGAAGAAACAACATTCTTAGACTTGAATGCAGGTTTGGAGAACTTTCACTTCTGACATGCTTCGCAAAGAGCATCTGATTTATATTTCAGATTTGAGAGTCCTCTGACGAGATTTAGTTTGTTAATCTGAGAAATCTTTCTCAAACTAGCATGGCCTAATCTTCTGTGCCAAACCCTTTGCTCTTCGGTAATTGACATTAGGCAAGTCACCTTCTGTTTCTTAAGATCTTGAAGATCAATCTTGTAAATGTTGTTCTTTTTCTTGCCTGTAAATAGGATTGAGTCATCCTTCTGACTTACAGCCTTGAAAGACTTTTGATTGAAGATTATGTCATAACCATTGTCACTTAATTGATTATGGATAATAATTTATGAGCTAATCCTTCTACAAGAAGTACATTAGATATGGAAGGAGAGTTACCAGTACTTATGGTTCCAGAGCCAATAATCTTTCCCTTATGATCTCCTCCAAACTTTACTTCTCCAGCGGACTTAAGCACCAGGTCATGGAACATAGACCTTCTTCCCGTCATGTGCCACGAGCACCCAGGGTCCACGTACCATGACATGCTTTGCTTTTTCTTCTTTGCTGCCAAGGATATCTGCAACAGAAATTATCTTCTCCTTAGGTACCCACAACTTCTTGGGTCCTTTCTTGTTAGTTCTCCTCAAGTTCTGATTGAACTTGGGTTTAGCATTATAATTAACAGGAGGTACAGCATGATATTCCTTAGGTTTAGCAACATGATATTTTCTAGGTTGTGTCACATGCTTCTTAGTGTGTGTAACATGAAAGCTTTTGGCATGTGATGTGAGCCTAATATCATGGGAGTGGCCATACTTGAACTGATCACACAATGGCTTGTATGTGATTTTCATATCATCTACAGGTTCAAGTTTGTATGGGGTATCACCCTCATAACCAATGCCAACTCTCTTGTTTCCTGAAACTCAAGTTATATTCTTTAAAAATATGGTTCAAGCTTGGAATAGATTCTTCTGAACCAGAAGATGACTCAGCACCTTTGGATAGTTATAAAACTTTTTCCTTAAGTTCAGAGTTTTCTAATACAAGCTTCTCAATTTCAGATACAAAGAGCTTTCTCAGCTTTTTGTACTTGATACTGAGCTTAGCCTTGATTTCAAGAATTTCAGCTAAATTGGAAGCAAGCTCTTCTCTAAATAGATCAGAAAATACCTCTTTAGAGTCAGATTCTGATTCTGATGTAGATTCTGCTTCATCATCCACAGTAGCCATCAGCGTAATGTTTGCCTGCTCGCCTTCAGAGTCTGATTATGATTCTGATGAATCTGAATCATCCCAAGTTGTCATAAGACCTTTCTTCTTATGAAACTTCTTCTTGGGCTTCTCCTTCTGAAGCTTTGGACACTCATTCTTGTAGTGACCAGGCTCATTGCATTCATAGCATGTGACCTTCTTCTTGTCAGATCTTCTGCTTCCAGAAGATTCTCCTCTTTCAGGCTTCTTAGAACTTCTGAAGTTCTTGAACTTCCTTTGTTTGCTCTTCCAGAGTTGGTTTACCCTTCTGGAGATCATGGACAATTCATCTTCTTCTTCTTCTGATTCTGATTCTTCATAATCTTGTTCTTCGGCCTGAAATGCGTTAGTACATTTTTTATAATTAGATTTTAACGCAATAGACTTACCTTTCTTCTGAGGTTCATTAGCATTTAGCTCAATTTCATGACTCCTCGGAGCACTGGTCAATTCTTCAAGAGAGACTTCATTCAGGTTCTTTACACCACTAGCTTTCACTGGATGTTTGTAACCATCCACTAGAAGATCCCGTAAGTCACCATCTAATCCAAGAAAGTAACTTTCGAGTCTATCTTTCCAATATTCAAAGTTTTCACCATCGAATACTGGTGGTCTAGTGTAGCCATTGTTTCCATTTCCATTGTGTTGCTCAGCAGAGCTAGATGTAGATTTAGGTGGTGGAGTTTCAACAAATCTTGACTTAGCATTTTTCTCTTCCTGAATCTTTTCTAAACACGGATAAGTGCTTGCACCTTAGAACCGGTGCTCTGATGCCAATTGAAGGATAGAAAAACACTTAGAAAGGGGGGGTTTGAATAAGTGTGACTTTAAAAACTCTTAAGATAAAAACAATTGCACAATGATTTTTATCCTGGTTCGTTGTTAACGAAACTACTCCAGTCCACCCCCTTAGAGTGATTTACCTCACCTGAGGATTTAATCCACTAATCAATCTTGATTACAATGGTTTTCCACTTAGATACCCTTTAAGTCTTCTAGAGTATTCTGATCACAAGTTGATCACTCTAGGAAATCAATGCTTAGATACCCTCTAAGACTTATAGAGAATCCGATCACAACATGATCTTCTCTAGTACCTTTACAAATGAATGTAAACAAATTCTTACAAGAGTATTACAATGCTTCTTAATAAGCTATAATCACAACTGTGATATTTCTCTTAAGTTCTAAGCTTAAACTCATTAAGATATTACAACAGTAATGAAGTGAGGTTGAAGATGAAGTTTTGAGAGCTTTTCAATTTGACAGCGTTTATGTATTTTGCGTGAAAAGTGTTGTATTCAGCTTCTCATCAGAACTTCTATTTATAGGCGTTTTGAGAAGATGACCGTTGGGAGCATTTAATGTGTTGCGTAATCCGTACAACATTGCATTTAATGTTTCACTCTTTTGTCAACTACCTCGAGCCTTGCTTTTCCTGCTTTAACTGACTTTGCCTTTAATAGCTTCTAACGTTCCTTTTTTCAGTCAGCGTAGCCTGCCATCTTGTACTTGCTTCTGATCTGATCTTTGTAGATACATGGGGGAGGCTCAAGGAGAGTGGACTTGTGAAAAAAGAAATGCTTTACTAGAGTGGAAGTCATGACTTTAGTCCATAAATGGTATGAAACTTGGGTAAAGCTTAGAAAACTTGGTCCATAGCTCAAAAGCAAGTGAAATCATCTGAGTTTGGCCATTTGAACAAGTTAAAATGGCTGTACTTGAGATATTCCTTCAGATTTGCAAGGATTTTGGACTTGGTTCTTCACTTTCTTCATGTTTCTTCTTCATTTTCAAGTGTTCATGGTGGCATATTGACAAAATCATATCTCCTTTCTCAAGCAATGAAATTTCATGCTACTTAGATCTTTGGAAAGCCCTTGCTACATACTTCAAATGAGTATTTAAAATTGTCCTCAAACTCTTTTTTGGATCATTAAGAAAAATGGCCATAAAGTTAACAAAAAATCCAAGTAAAACAATTGAAAATTTCTTTAAGTCTTTTGAAAGTTATCTTCTTAATTCCATATCTCTCAAAATAATCACTTTTTGAAAAACGTTCCATTATGATAAGTTGTTTGTTTTGCCAAGATCTACAACTTTCATGTTGGGAGATTTTTGAGTGTGTAAGCAAAATTTGGAGATCCATGAATTAGGTCAAAATACACTTAAAAAGTTAATCCTCCATATTTAATGGGTCAACACCCTAATTTGAGCTTCTGATGAACTTGAAGGTTATTGATCTTGCATTGAACCATATTTTGTCCTTTATATTGATTTGAGAACCCTTTGAATCATGGAAGAATGATGAATTCCTTTATGGTCCTTAAAACCCTAGTTTGCTCAATATCTCCTTGATCAGTCTCCTGTCTTAGGACACAAGCATCAAACAACAGTTTTTTTTTGTATTTTTGGTAAGCAAATGATAAATGCATGATGATTATGATGACAATGATGATCCTAGTATTTAAGATATGGTGGGATCTCAGTGGTCAAAAATTGGGGTGCAACAGTGTCCTTGCTTGGGTTGCTGTTTTGGGGGTCAGGTTGACGGGGATCAGTTGGCATCGCATTTACTACGATTTGGAATTGATAGAAGTTATACATGGTGGAATTTGCATGGTGAGAAAAGTAACGCGAATGTTGAATTGAGTTATAATACGACGTATGTTTCAAACGAAGATTGCACAGACACATACGATTATGATCGAGTCGAAGAGATTGCAGAAGCGCTCGAAGAAGATCTTGAGGATTGTCCCAAAATGTTCGAGAGGTTGGTAAGCGATGCAGAGAAACCGTTGTATGGTGGTTGTACACAATTCACAAGATTGTCTGCGGTGATAAAGTTGTACAACTTAAAGGCGGGCAATGGATGGTCGGATAAAAGTTTCGCAGAGTTATTAGCCCTTATGAAAGATATGCTACCAGAGGATAATGTTCTTCCCAATCGAACGTATGAGGCCAAAAAGATGTTGTCATTTATTGGCATGAGCTATGATAAGATACATGCCTGTCCAAAATGAAGGATAGAAAAACACTTAGAAATGGAGGGTTTGAATAAGTGTGACTTTAAAAACTCCTAAGATAAAAACAATTACACAATGATTTTTATCCTGGTTCGTTGTTAACGAAACTACTCCAGTCCACCCCCTTAGAGTGATTTACCTCACCTGAGGATTTAATCCACTAATCAATCTTGATTACAATGGTTTTCCACTTAGATACCCTCTAAGTCTTCTAGAGTATTCTGATCACAACTTGATCACTCTAGGAAATCAATGCTTAGATACCCTCTAAGACTTCTAGAGAATCCGATCACAACTTGATCTCCTCTAGTACGTTTACAAATGAATGTAAACAAATTCTTACAAGAGTATTACAATGCTTCTTAATAAGCTATAATCACAACTGTGATATTTCTCTTAAGTTCTAAGCTTAAACTCACTAAGATATTACAACAGTAATGAAGTGAGGTTGAAGATGATGTTTTGAGAGCTTTTCAATTTGACAGCGTTTCTGTATTTTGCGGGAAAAGTGTTGTATTCAGCTTCTCATCAGAACTTCTATTTCTAGGCGTTTTGAGAAGATGACCGCTGGGAGCATTTAATGCGTTGTGTGATCCGTACAGCATTGCATTTAATGTTTCATTCTTTTGTCAACTACCTCGAGCCTTGCTTTTCCTGCTTTAACTGACTTTGCCTTTAATAGCTTCTAACGTTCCTTTTGTCAGTCAGCGTAGCCTGCCATCTTGTACTTGCTTTTGATCTGATCTTTGTAGATACAACGTTTGAATTAATCAGAGTCAAACAGCTTGGTGCAGAGCATCTTCTTGTCTTCTGACTTTGATGTGCTTCTAGCGTGATACCATAAGAACTTCAGTGCTTCTGCTTCTGATCTCAAGTTCTTCTGATGCTTCAATAGACCATGTTCTGATTCTGCTTGACCATATTCTGATGTCTTGCGAGAGCATGTTCTGATGTTGCATACTTGAACCTTCTGAGTCAGTGCTTCTTAGCACTGAATTGTGCATACTCTTCATATATTTCCTGAAATGGAAAATGCATAGGATTAGAGTACCACATTGTCTTATACAAAATTCATATACATTGTTATCATCAAAACTAAAAATATTGATCAGAACAAATCTTGTTCTAACAATCTCCCCCTTTTTGATGATGACAAAAACATATGTAACTGATATGAATTTGCAATCAAAATATCAGATGACCAAAGACAATTACACAGTTATAGCATAAGCATATAAACATAGTGTGTGAATATGTCTCCCCCTGAGATTAACAATCTCCCCCTGAAATAAATACTGGAAGAATTTATAAATAAAAGACTTCCCTGAGTATTTTCCATTTCAGTCGAGACGTTCACATTTGCCTAGAACTTCAGAACATTCAGAGCTTCTGCTTCTTGCTTCCATCGGACAGCTTCAGAGCTTTGAATTTCTTTTTGAATCATTGCATGCTTGATTGTATCAGAACATTCTTGAGTGTACCAGAGCATCATCAGAGCATCTTTACATCCTGAAATGTTTCAGAACAAACTATACGACAAAAGTCAGAGCTTGAATGAGTCAGAACATTCTTTTAAGAAGGAACATGTATCAGAGCAAAAACTCTGGTAAGTTCTTAAACAGAATGTGTATCAGAACATATAAGGGATAAGAATGTGTTAGAGCATATTCTTCCATGATGTAATACGGTGAACTGACTTTTATATCGAAATGTCGCGGTAAGCAAGAGTAGCCACCGACTTTTATTTTATCCAATTAGGAAAGGCTAAAAGAATAGGAAAAGACCTTTTGAAAAGATTGAGTTCGGGGGGTAAGTTATACAAAGGGAAGGTGTAAGGCACACTTTGCATCCATGGTTATCCATGGGCTCTTAATTACTTAGCTCACTTATTTGTTTTCAAAATGTTTGAATTGTTTGAAACGTAAGGTGTGAATAGAAAAAAACTTCGTTTAAGGACTTTAGCTTATAAATAAGCGTAGCCTTTTTATTTAAAAATGAGTGGGAAAAGATTTTGAAGTTTTGAATTTGAATATGAGCAAGCATTTAACAGCAACTACCCTAAGTTTGAAAAAACGTTCTTTTAGCTTTTCAGGCGAAAGCCATAAAGAGGGCAGGTAATCTAAGGGAAGCATATAATAGTCATTTAATAATTTAGGCATCATGCGAGGATACCTTAGCAATTGGGACAATTATTCTTTATAAGGCAACCTCGAGGGAGTTTCTATAACTTTGAAGGCAACAGGCAACATTGCTTTAGGTATCCTCGGAATCGAGGGACTTGACTATTTAGTACACTTAGAGGCAACAGGCAACAATTAAGGCAACAGTATAAGGCAACAAGAGGGATTACCCTAAAGGTGTGTCGGTGCAACAATCATGTGGTTGAATTCGAATATTTTATCTTGTAATTAGTTATCCTAATTTTGTTAAAGGCTTGCACTCCCTATTTTACTAACCACGCAGTTATATATCATACGGAAAAATAAAATGCAGAAAGTAAATGTCCTACGCTATTACAAAGCTTCGGGAATGGGGAATACATGATAAAAACCGGGGGATGGCGAAAAGTAAAATGCGGAAAATAAAATCCTAATTACTATTACATCACAAAAATTGCAACCTATACACCTTCTAGAAGTTAAATGACTGAAAATAAATAACTCAATTAAATATAAAAGGTAAAAATTAAATAAAGACGAAAATTAAATAGTCAAATTTAAATAATTAAATCAATAGCAAAACTAAATAAGCAACCATGCGCCAATTATAGAATATGGGATGAGGAAGAAGATCGCGAATAAAAATGCAGTTTAGGAAAATCATAGTTAAAAAGCCTTATGGCTAAAAAAACCTAGGGTCAAAAGCCTAAAACCTAGCCTACAGTTAATGGGCAACACTTACTAATGTGTGATTTTTAGGATTAAGGGCAAGGTTAGTGATAAACCTAAAATTAATCATTATTATTAAAACCTAAAAATAATTAGCCTAAAATTAAATTATTATTGTTAGCCTAAAATTACTAATTAAATTAATTATCTAATTATTCTAAATTACCTAATTAATTAACCTAATTACTAATTAAATATTTTAATTAAGTAAACTAACGTTAAAAATAGATTAAAAAAAAATGGTTTCGTTTTTTTATGTATAAAAAGTTTTGATTTTGGAAAAAGTATATGATTGGTTTTTGAAGAAAAATATGAAAATAAGAAATAACATAAATATGTAACCAGTTATATATATAAAGAGAAAACCTGGCGCGCTGGATCACATGTGTGGCGCTCCGATCCTGTGGAAGGCGCGTGGAGGCATATAGTGCATGCTTGTGTGTGGAGTATACCGGATCTGAAAGTAAGTAATTTGTAAAAATACACAACATCGATAGGGCTCGAACCCTGGTCTCCATGGATGTTTTCCACTTTCCCTTGCAAACTATTCTGCACACGCTACTTGTTAATATAATAATTGCAAAACAATAAATAAGAAACAATAATGGAACAAGTCAAACATGGAAAGTCAGCTAGGCCCCTGGGATTCGCGTGAACCAATAAGAACTGGAAAGAGAAATTTGTAGAGTTGACTGGCCATTCGCTGTTCTCCACGCGCAACCGGACGGAGAGGGAGAATGGAGACTCTTTGACCTGCCAATTAAAATGCTCCACATACTTCATCTTCTTCAACGAAAAATAACCAAATATTTAGCCACAATTCTAGCACCAATTTGCTACAGTTTCTGGTACTGAAATTTGTAGCAAATAACCTGGAAAATCAAAACTCATGCACAAACGTTAAACAAGACACAAAACTACCCAGATAACCTAATTCGGCCCCTATGAATTTAATGGTGGTGTTAGTTTCGTCGGAAAAACATCTGTAGCTATGGATACGAAGAGGAGGAAGCTTATAACTTCAACAAAGGCAAACACGAATTCCTGCGTTAAAGCTCTCATGTAACACGTCAATCATATTCAAATAACGCATATGAATGGACTTGGTATGTTATTAGTGACGGAAAACACATAGAGTCACAAACTGGGAACTTACCTACTTACCAACAAAACGTGATCGGCTGCACTAGTTCTGACGTTCTCTTGGCTTGAATAAGGGCTTGATTTGAGTCCTAAGAATCTCTAGGGGACGGATGGCCGATCGGAACGGATTTATATTTGCTGAAGAACACTACAGCTTGTGCCCTAGTTTTTTGTTGTTATTTTGAAAGCTTGACTAGGGTTTTGGAGGCTGCCAGAACGTGAAAAACAATGTTGGATCCCTTGTGTATATATAATGGAAAGGATTAGGTCAAGAAGTTTGCTTCAAATCAATCTCCATTCATGGAAAATCATTGATTGTAAATCTTTCCAAATCTTCTTCAATCTCCTTCCAATCTTCCCTTTATCAATTCTCACGATTTTAAGTGATTTATGAGTTATTTTGTGATACCAATTTAATAACAAGTCATGGTCATCCATCTCTTAAATAATTTTCATGATTTAATTATTTTAAATTGGATTAAGTTCAAAAATAAAATGAATAAAATCATGGGGAGTGGAGAGATAAATTCATGGACCCTAAACATTGTCATAAACATATTTAGAAACAAAAACCTAGGCCCATTAAGGAGAAATTTGAATTTGCTTAGCATTTCCCTCCTCGCGCTTCCTCAAAAATGTCAAACTTTCACAAGTTGTATCTTGCTTAATTTTTATCATTAGGGGGTGTTCTTGGTCTCTTTAGAAATCTCAAGATGTTCTCTAATAGCTCCTTTTGGTTTCATCTTCATTGAGTCTTCCATGTTCATGTACACTTCTTTGCAAAAAGATGGCTTTTTGTTGATTTTTAGAAGGACCTATAATGTCTTGATTTATATCTTATATGCAGAAGCATTTCTTGACCTTGGGCCCAACATCAAAGTGGTAGAGAATTGAATTTCCTTAAGAATGAGTTTGGGTGGGAAATTTCTGATGTTCTATGTGGAAGTTATGGCTGGTCAAAGTTCAGTTGACTTTTAGATTAAAAACCCTAATTTAAAAACTTTGAGTTTTGATGATTTCTGAACTTTTCTTGATGAATCATGATCAATAATTGATCAAATGATGAATGATACTTCATAATGAGGATGTTGATCAAAAATCAGGAGTTTTGACTGTACTTTGACTACAGTTGACTTTTAGGTTAAACTGGTCGACTGTTGACTTTTTGAGCAGTTGAGTGACCAACCTTTTGAATGAGACCTGGAATTTGTCATGGAGGAAATTTGGAATATCATAAACCATATGAGGTGCCTTAGAGTCTTTTGATCCATTGATTTTTCTTAGAACAACAAAACCCTAGTTTCTTGAGCCTTTGTTTAGGAGGGATGTCTTTGAATATTGCACCTTGATTTGAATTTGAACAAGAGAAATAGTATGGGCAAATTTTGGGGTATGACAGCTGCCCCTGTTCAATTATCTTAAACCTGAAGATGTAGAGTGGTTTGTATGCCAGTCGGTGTCTGAAGGTGGAAGATGATTGAACACTAGAATACAAAGAAATTTGCCCTAGCTGAAGTAGGGACTTTTGTCGGAGAGGGGCTTAAAGATGCCATCCAGGCCTTGAGAGAAAGTTTATTGGAGATGGGCTTAAATATGCCATCCAATTTAATAGACTTGAGAGTCAGAATACGTCATACGTCAGACCATTTTTGAGAGATAGACTTAGGTTGAGTTGTACGTTAGACTGGGTCTAGTTTGCATCAACAGATGTCAGGAAAACTGTGCGTTAGGCTGAAGGATGTGTCGTACGTCAGATCATATCCAATTTGCATCCATAGATGTCTAGAAAACCGTGCGTTAGGTCGAAGGATGAGTCGTGCGTTAGACTACCCAATTTGCATCCGTAGATGTCTGGAAGGCCGTGCGTTAGGCTGAATCTGAGCTTCGTATGTTGAGAAGTGTTTGTTGGAGATTGATCGTGTCACCACCGTTCGTAGTAACTGAATTAGACTTGGGAAGGATGATCGTGTCTACACCGTTCGTGATGACAAAATTAGATCTTCGAATGTTGATCGTGTCAGTACCGTTCGTAATACCTGAATTAGATCTTGGAAAGATGATCGTGTCTATACCGTTCGTGATGATAGAATTAGATCCTTAAAGGTTGATCGTGTCAGTACCGTTCGTAGCAACTGAATTAGATCTTGGAAAGATGATTGTGTCTTCACCGTTCATGATGATAGAATTAGATCTCTTGTCGTGTCAGTACCGTTCGTAGTAACTGAATTAGACTGAGGAGGTAATTGATCGTGTCCACACCGTTCGTGATGATTGAATTAGATCTTTGACCGTGTCTTGATTATCTCTGAACTATCTCTGAAGAATACCCGGAACTAAGTATCAGAACTAAATCTCTGTCTTGATCATTTCTGCACTATCACTGGAGAATATCCAGAACTAAGTATCAGAATTAAATATCTGTCTTGATTATCTCTGAGCTATCTTTGGAAGATATCCAAAATTAAGTATCAGAATTAAATATCTGTCTTGATTATCTCTGAACTATCTTTGGAAGATATCCAAAATTAAGTATCAGAATTAAATATCTGTCTTGATTATCTCTGAAAATATCTTTGGAAGATATCCAAAGTTAAATATCAGAATTAAATATCTATCTAGAATGAGTGTCAGAATTAAATCGTTGATTTGATTATCTCTGCGCTATATCTAGAAGATAATATTCATTTGATTGTAGAAGTAGACTGCAAAAGAAACATTAGTTTTATGCAATGTCGTGATGCATGTATTGTAATGACATGGGTGAGAGTGTTATGCATATGCAATGAGGTGTATGCATGTTATGTATGAATTTACTATGATACATGATTTATGCTATTTGGAGTATCTCGATTGAGGAAATAAATATATATGTCTTTGTGATTTTGATGTCTGATCTTGTTTTAAAGATGCTCAGCTGGGGATTTATGATTTCTGTTTGGGGATGAGAACCATTTTAATGCTTGATCTTGATGTACCCTGACTAGGGATAAGAGAGATGAATAAACCCATTTGGGGGAAGAGAAAAGTGTCGGGGAATCGACAGTGTTGAAGATGTAAACTCTGTTGGGGAGCCATGTCTTCGTCGGGACGTTAGCATTTGCAGGTATCTTTTTAATGATTACTCGGTGGGGATATGATCTTGTGAACCCGACTCTGTGGGGAGACAAGGGTGTCTTGAAAGTTGCCCCCAGTATTATAGTAACTACCATTCCTGGATTTGATTAGGACACCCCACTGAGTATTGATCAAGATGTCAAACTGGACTTGCATAGATTTGCCCCTGCTAGTAGGGACTTTGGAAAGATTCGCCTTGCGAGGACTTTATGAGATGTGCACTATGGGCGAACATGCCTTTAGTAATCATAGGCCCAGGACAACGTCCCATGTTGATTGGGAAGTTGCTTCAGATCTACTTGGCTGCATGCCACTGATTGTTTTGGCACCCTTGAGAGATTCTTCGAATCTTGACTTGATTGCCCCAGGTTGATTTGGACAAAGCGTGCCATGCCCCTTGTATACGTAGGAGACATTGCTTCTCGGAGTAATCTTGTCTGTCGGGATAATTTCCAGTCATTAGTTGTACCCTGTGCAAATTCTTTCTGTTGCTAACATTTGAAATTATGTAGCAGAATATGTTCAATAATGAATTCATGAGATGCAATGCATATGTCTGTCTTGAGTTTTTTGAAAAACATTAAAACAGGAGATGTAAAAGCGTGATGTTTATAAAAACATGATATTTGTAAAAACGAAACATCAACTCGGCATTTGTGATAAACCTTGTGGAGTCAGGATACCTTTTTGGTAACAGTATGCTTTCGAACTAACCATGCTTCAATTAGGACTTTCGAGGGGTTGTAACGTGGCTTGGTTCACGGTTTTAAGAAACAAAGGATAAAGGCTCAAAGTTTATTTGTACCCACCCATCTTCGTGATGATCTTCAGTCCTAAGTTCAGTTAATTCAACTTATGCATTCAAGTTCCAAGAGACTTTTGGATTTGCACCTTTGATAATGATGATGGTTCACAAGCAAAGAGAACTTTTGAGATGGCAATCACTTCTTCCTTTTGGTTGTCACAACATTGTGTTGTTCATGAATTTATTGACTTCTCTTTTTTCATCTTTTGATATCCCTAACTTTTGCCTGAACTGTCTATTTTTGAACTTATAGTCAGCGGGAGGCCTTGATTTTTGCCTAAGTCTTCTTTTTGATTTTTGACTTAGCAGGCTTTTCTTTGTATATATGTTTTTTCATCATTTTTTTTGAAAGATATTCACTGCCTTGCTTAATGATTGATGAACCATTATTAGCTTTTGATTGACATCTCCAACACTTCTTTGATGTGTGCGAATGAACGCTTGTGATTGAAACCTTTTTTGAAAGCAGTACTGAATGATTCTCTTAAAATAGAATGCACAGCCAAATTAACAGAGAACTACCCTGCCCCAGGTTATGATCAAGGGTTTTAACTAGTACAAGAAAGAAACTTCTACTTCTTAGGCTCAAAGGGGTTGACGAGGGATTAACATCCTTATATCTCCACTGTTTAGGAATTGAAACAATGCCTATACATCGTCAGCATAGTCCGCTCAAAAGCATACTGTATGAGGTTGCGGTATCGTTTTCGTTATCCTCCCTCAAAAGGCATATAGCTTTAGCAGGAGTTGAGTATCACAAAACATATGCAAAGTAAAGACATAATTTAAAATGAGTGATAGCGAAATAATTTATTCAAGACAAACATATGCAATGCACTGATGATGATTATTAAAATAGATAATGTCTATCATGAGTCAAATGTTTAAACAAACAGAAAAGAAACTTGCAAATGAAAGTAGATCTAATGATCCAAAAGTTCGTCCGTCTAGACGTCAATCAGTCTTGTCATGACTAGGCATAGGAGCGGTGATCACCACAGGACTTTCGGGTTGAATTTGATTTCCCCGTTATCGATTAGATCTTGAATCTTATTCCTCAATGTCCAGCAATTGTTTTTGTAATGTCCATGAATGTTGGAATGGTACGCGCACCTCGCATTGAGTTTATAGCCAGAGGTGTTAGAATTCTTAGGAGCATCCCTCAGAGTAATCAATCTGATCTTCAACAGATGTTGTAATGTTTGAGCCGATGACATATGGATTTTGGTGAATTGACACTTAGGTGCATCTGGCTTGCGTCGTTGTTGTGGAACTGGTGTAGAGATTCAGAGTATCTGGGGTTCGAGCTTCCGGAATGTGTATCTGATAAGAATGTTTCAGAATGTTCGGGGTTCGAGCTTCCGGAATGTATATCTGATTGGAACGTTTCAAAAGTCTGGGGGTCAAGCTTCCAGAATGTTCATCTGATTGGATCTTTCAGAATGTCCAGGGTTCGAGCTTTCGGAATGTATATCTGATTGGAATGTTTCAGAAGTCTGGGGGTCAAGCTTCCAGAATGTTCATCTGATTAGAACTTTCAGAATGTCCAGGGTTTCAGCTTCCGGAATGTATATCTGATTGGAATGTTTCAGAAGTCTGGGGGTCATGCTTCCAGAATGTGCATCTGATTGGAATATTTCAGAATGTCCAGGGTTCGAGCTTCCGGAATGTATATCTGATTGGAATGTTTCAGAAGTCTGGGGGTCAAGCTTCCAGAATGTTCATCTAATTAGGATTGATTTGTTGATGGTATTTTTTTGACCAGTTGGTCGACCTGAAAGGAAAAGTTAGTTTTATGTGATGTTATGAATGCAAATGCAATCTTTTCAAGGATCTTTAGGAATTTAGTTAGCAACATTAGAAAATGGTTTGGTCGCGTCTTTGTCTGAAGAATTCTGACTTTTGTCTTTGAATGTCTTTCTTTGAGAATCAAGCTCACCATATCGAGTGGGTCATCGCCTCTGACTCGGGATACTTCTTGAATTGGAAGGTATGTGGCTAGAGGAAAATAAATCCTCTTGCCCCTTGATAGGTACTGAGTCTATGGATTGGAAGGTATGTGGCCAGAGGAAAATAAATCCTCTTGCCCCTTGATTAGGAATTCGGTCCTTGATAAGAGTACCTGAAATTGTGCGCCCTAAATCCCTAAGATCCTTGAAACGGTTAGTTAGATCATGTTATGCTTATGATGTCATGAATGCTATGCGAATGCAGTTCATTAGGCACAGCGTGAGATAGTAAGGGCAAACAAGTCCTTTAACAAAACCTGCAAGGAAACAAAGGTTAGTAGCAAACACAAACAAGTCACACAAGTGTCCTTAGGTTTTGAGTCTCGCTTGAAGTTCGTAGGTAAGTACCCTCCCCACTGAAGTTAAGTTGGTTCAACCTGTCCTATATAAAGATCGGGTTCTAGGGAGCTCATATCATTGACCTTTCTCGAAGGCGCTTATCTCAGTTCGGCAATCGAATCACCAACCGAGAAGGTCCTGAAAGTCCATTCTATATGAGTGTAGCTTCAAGTATCAACCAACTTCAGTCGGAACCAAAGCCAGCCATCTCGCTACTTTCTAATAGGCCAAAGTCGAGTTCAACTAAGGTTCTAGGGCAAATTAGTGCTTAATGACACCACGCAGCAGCCAAGTGTTTCCTCAAGTCGGATCCCAAGTAACACCAGGACAAACCAATGTGTCACACTAACGATGGCCACTATATCAACCACATCAGTATACGCTGTGCAGTCTCCTTGGTCTCATGCCATTTACCTAAGGTACTCAGATCCGGGTTAGGAACTTTCACACAAGTAAATACCCAAAACAACCTTTGAAATATAAACAGACAAATCAAACAATTAAAGTGATCCTAAACTTTAAGGTAACCCCTCTTTTATATCGAAAGTATCCCCAGCAGAGTCGCCAGTTCTGTAATACGGTGAACTGACTTTTATATCAAAATGTCGCGGTAAGCAAGAGTCGCCACCGACTTTTATTTTATCCAATTAGGAAAGGCTAAAAGAACAGGAAAAGACCTTTTGAAAAGATTGAGTTCGGGGGGTAAGTTATACAAAGGGAAGGTGTAAGGCACCCTTTGCATCCATGGTTATCCATGGGCTCTTAATTGCTTAGCTCACTTATTTGTTTTCAAAATGTTTGAATTGTTTGAAACGTAAGGTGTGAATAGAAAAAAAGTTCGTTTAAGGACTTTAGCTTATAAATAAGCGTAGCCTTTTTATTTAAAAATGAGTGGGAAAAGATTTTGAAGTTTTGAATTTGAATATGAGCAAGCATTTAACAGCAACTACCCTAAGTTTGAAAAAACGTTCTTTTAGATTTTCAGGAGAAAGCCATAAAGAGGGCAGGTAATCTAAGGGAAGGATATAATAGTCATTTAATAATTTAGGACAATTATTCTTTATAAGGCAACCTCGAGGGAGTTTCTATAACTTTGAAGGCGACAGGCAACATTGCTTTAGGTATCCTCGGAATCGAGGGACTTGACTATTTAGTACACTTAGAGGCGACAGGTAACAATTAAGGCAACAGTATAAGGCAACAAGAGGGATTACCCTAAAGGTGTGTGGGTGCAACAATCATGTGGTTGAATTCGAATATTTTATCTTGTAATTAGTTATCCTAATTTTTTTAAAGGCTTGCACTCCCTATTTTACTAACCACGCAGTTATATATCATACAGAAAAATAAAATGCGGAAAGTAAATGTCCTACGCTATTACAAAGCTTCGGGAATGGGGAATACATGATAAAAACCGGGGGCAGGCGGAAAGTAAAATGCGGAAAATAAAATCCTAATTACTATTACATCACAAAAATTGCAACCTATACACCTTCTAGAATTTAAATGACTGAAAATAAATAACTCAATTAAATATAAAAGGTAAAAATTAAATAAAGACGAAAATTAAATAGTTAAATTTAAATAATTAAATCAATAGCAAAACTAAATAAGCAACCATGCGCCAATCATAGAATATGGGATGAGGAAGAAGATCGCGAATAAAAATGCAGTTTAGGAAAATCATAGTTAAAAAGCCTTATGGCTAAAAAAACCTAGGGTCAAAAGCCTAAAACCTAGCCTACAGTTAAAGGGCAACACTTACTAATGTGTGATTTTTAGGATTAAGGGCAAGGTTAGTGATAAACCTAAAATTAATCATTATTATTAAAACCTAAAAATAATTAGCCTAAAATTAAATTATTATTATTAGCCTAAAATTACTAATTAAATTAATTATCTAATTATTCTAAATTACCTAATTAATTAACCTAATTACTAATTAAATATTTTAATTAAGTAAACTAACTTTAAAAATAGATTAAAAAAAATGGTTTTGTTTTTTTATGTAAAAAAAGTTTTGATTTTGGAAAAAGTATATGATTGGTTTTTGAAGAAAAATATGAAAATAAGAAATAACATAAATATGTAACCAGTTATATATATAAAGAGAAAACCTGGCGCGCTGGATCACATGTGTGGCGCTCCATTGAGGGTGTACCATGGGACAACATGTTTCTAGCCTTCAGATTTGATCAGGTGGGGATCCTGTGGCAGGCGCGTGGAGGCATATATTGCATGCTTGTGTGTGGAGTATACCGGATCTGAAAGTAAGTAATTTGTAAAAATACACAACATCGATAGGGCTCGAACCCTGGTCTCCATGGATGTTTTCCACTTTCCCTTGCCAACTATTCTGCACACGCTACTTGTTAATATAATAATTGCAAAACAATAAATAAGAAACAATAATGGAACAAGTCAAACATGGAAAGTCAGCTGGGCCCCTGGGATTCGCGTGAACCAATAAGAACTGGAAAGAGAAATTTGCAGAGTTAACTGGCCATTCGCTGTTCTCCACGCGCAACCGGAAGGAGAGGGAGAATGGAGACTCTTTGACCTGCCAATTAAAATGCTCCACATACTTCATCTTCTTCAACGAAAAATAACCAAATATTTAGCCACGATTCTAGCACCAATTTGCTATAGTTTCTGGTACTGAAATTTGTAGCAAATAATCTGGAAAATAAAAACTCATGCACAAACGTTAAACAAGATACAAAACTACCCAGATAACCTAATTCGGCCCCTACGAATTTAATGGTGGTGTTAGTTTCGTCGGAAAAACATCTGTAGCTATGGATACGAAGAGGAGGAAGCTTATAACTTCAACAATGGCAAACACGAATTCCTGCGTTAAAGCTCTCATGTAACACGTCAATCATATTCAAATAACGCATATGAATGGACTTTGTATGTTATTAGTGACGGAAAACACATAGAGTCACAAATCGGGAACTTACCTACTTACCAACAAAACGTGATCGGCTGCACTGGTTCTGACGTTCTCTTGGCTTGAATAAGGGCTTGATTTGAGTCCTAAGAATCTCTAGGGGACGGATGGCCGATCGGAACGGACTTATATTTGCTGAAGAACACTACAGCTCGTGCCCTAGTTTTTGTTGTTATTTTGAAAGCTTGACTAGGGTTTTGGAGGCTGCCAGAACATGAAAAACAATGTTGGATCCCTTGTGTATATATAATGGAAAGGATTAGGTCAAGAAGTTTGCTTCAAATCAATCTCCATTCATGGAAAATCTTTGATTGTAAATCTTTCCAAATCTTCTTCAATCTCCTTCCAATCTTCCCTTTATCAATTCTCACGATTTTAAGTGATTTATGAGTTATTTTGTGATACCAATTTAATAACAAATCATGGTCATCCATCTCTTAAATAATTTTCATGATTTAATTATTTTAAATTGGATTAAGTTCAAAAATAAAATGAATAAAATCATGGGGAGTGGAGAGATAAATTCATGGACCCTAAACATTGTCATAAACATATTTAGAAACAAAAACCTAGGCCCATTAAGGAGAAATTTGAATTTGCTTAGCATTTCCCTCCTCGCGCTTCCTCAAAATTGTCAAACTTTCACAAGTTGTATCTTGCTTAATTTTTATCATTATGGGGTGTTCTTGGTCTCTTTAGAAATCTCAAGATGTTCTCTAATAGCTCCTTTTGGTTTCATCTTCATTGAGTCTTCCATGTTCATGTACACTTCTTTGCAAAAAGATGGCTTTTTGTTGATTTTTAGAAGGACCTATAATGTCTTGATTTATATCTTATATGCAGAAGCATTCCTTTCTGATGTTCTATGTGGAAGTTATGGCTGGTCAAAGTTTAGTTGACTTTTAGATTAAAAACCCTAATTTAAAAACTTTGAGTTTTGATGATTTCTGAACTTTTCTTGATGAATCATGATCAATAATTGATCAAATGATGAATGATACTTCATAATGAGGATGTTGATAAAAAATCAGGAGTTTTGACTGTACTTTGACTACAGTTGACTTTTAGGTTAAACTGGTCGACTGTTGACTTTTTGAGCAGTTGAGTGACCAATCTTTTGAATGAGACCTGGAATTTGTCATGGAGGTAATTTGGAATATCATAAACCATATGAGGTGCCTTAGAGTCTTTTGATCCATTGATTTTTCTTAGAACAACAAAACCCTAGTTTCTTGAGCCTTTGTTTAGGAGGGATGTCTTTGAATATTGCACCTTGATTTGAATTTGAACAAGAGAAATAGTATGGGCAAATTTTGGGGTATGACACATGAGAATATCAGAACATCCTTTCTTCTTGCTTCTGATCTTGAAGCTTCACAGCACTAAGCTTGCTTCAAATTCTAAGAACATTCTTTGCTTCTTGAATAGCATATTCTTCATGTATTTGCTTCTTATGCCAATCCATTCTTCATGTATTTGCTTCTTATGCTAATCCTGCAAAGAATCCTAACAACATAGAACTTGCAAATATTATTAGTAATGTTGAGACTTAATCCCAGCAACTGATATTATAAACCAAATCAATTATCACATTTTCTCCCCCTTTTTGTCATAACATCAAAAAGCATTTAAAAGATTCAGATGAAAAACAAACAATATGAGAGAAGATAATGTTTCATTGATTCATCAAAACATATCAGAAGATACAGAAGGAGAGAGGCAGATGCAAGAAAAACAGATGCAAGAAACAAGAAACAACTAAGACCGAAGGACTACGACTAGCCTAGATTAGAAACTATCTTGCCCAAAAGGTCTTGAATCTCAGAAGTGCTTTCAGTCTGCTTCTTCATGAAGGTTCTGAATTCCTCATGAGTTTCCTCATGCTTATCCAAACGAGAAGCAAGATCAGCTTGGTTCTGTTGAAGAGCCTTCACAGTGTTCACCAGAACAGAAGTTCCAGCAGAAGAAGCTTCACAGCTATCGTTCAGAGGAATAGCATTCTCAAAAGCAGCATCTAACATGAGAACATCGTCTTGATTTTCCTGAACAGGAAGTTTCTCATCAGGATGATTCTCAGCACTTTGCTTCTCAGCATCAGCTTCTGCCATAGAAGCATCTTCGGCATATTCTGGAACAGGAAGATCAAAATCTTCATTCTGAAGAGCATGAAGAATCTCTGCCAAATTCCTTGGAGGTGTAAGAGCAGCAACTTCTGATGGATATTCAACTACAGGATATACCATATCTGGTGCTTTCTTTGAGGGATTCTCCCTTAGCCAGTTGAACAATGACTGAAAGTCTCCAGTCAGAAAAAGAAATTGAGGCTTCCATACAACTATTGTAAAGCATGGTTCATCTTCCAGCTCATCTACAAACTTCTTCTCCTCAAGAGATATCCAATGTCTGATTGGATGATAGTACTTACCATCATCTAGCTCCAAGCAGTAACCAGAAGAACCAGATGCCTCAGCAACACATCTCTTCTGGATGTTCATAGCATCAATCTGAAAATCCTTCTTAAAAATTCTCCATAATCCTCGAATAGCAGCATGATCCAACCTGGAGTCATGAGCAGCTCTCAAAGTTTCCATCCTTGTTCTGAACTTAAGCATAAAAAGGTCAAAACAGACAGCAATAAATGGTTCAGGAGGGTTAAAGGTGAATCGATAATCAAGGTACAGAAGGCAGTAGGGTTTGGATTTTCTGGTCGGTAGAGGATGGGTGAGAGAAGGTGTAGAATCTGTGGTGAAAGAGGATGAAGATGAAATTTCTGAAGGTGTTGGGGGAATGGCATTTAGTGGTTCAGGGTTCAGAATATGGGTAGAAGGAGGTGGTTGGAAACTGTTTGGAATGGTGAAAGAATTTTGGGGTTCAGAAGGAGGAGGCTTTTTCTGAGAGGAACAAGCAGCAATATTTGCACGAAAAGCTCTATTCATACGCTTTTCAAGGTGTTTCTCAGGTAGAGCTTTGAGAGCATCAATAGGATTCTTCTTCTGCTTCTTAGCATCAGGTCCTGCTTCTGAAGCTTTTCTCTTCAGTTTCTTTTCCTTCTTCTTCTGTTCTTTCTTCTTCAACTCAGCCAGAGATGGAAGAATTCTTCCTCGAATCCATGTAGGATCAACAGAAGATTAAGCTTTGACACAAGACTTCAAATAGCGCTTAACAGACTTGTCAAGCTCTTCTTTGAACAACTGAGAAAAAATTTCAACAGGGATTCTTCTAGTTAGAATATCTGGAAATATTCTTGGAGTAGAAGTTACCTTCACAATCAGAAGCATCCTTTGTAGATCAAAAGCATTAAGAATGTGTCCTTGAATGACAGTTAAGAACTTGGGCGTACCAACAGCTCTCAGAATATCCAACAAGTCACTTTCTATCAGAATGTCTGAAATCTTTCTGGCAAGAGGAATGGTGTTCTTCTTGAAATCTGGATACTTCTTGCGTTCTTCATCTCTTGATTCTTCAATATTTGTCTTCAAATGTTAAAATAGAATGCTTGAGAGATTAACCTTAGTACCTTTTCCAATGCAGAAAAGTACATACTTCTGATCCTGATTTACATACGTAGAGGCAAGAGATTGCTTTCTATGATAAAGAGATCCCAAAATAATCTCAGCCCAAACTCTGTAGAACGGCTTCAACGAAGTAGTTTGATGAGATGCAGATCCAGAAGAAGTAGACAATTCTTTATCAATTGTTTCCCAATCAACTCTACCAGGAATAGCACCTGAGATTCCTTCAGAGTCATCAAGACTATACAGCTTCCTTATCATCTTCTCAGTCACAACAACTTCATGCCCTAATACGAAGGAGATGATAGCAGTTGGAGTAACTGTTGCATAAGTCCAGAAATCCTTAACCAAAAGAGGATAAACTGGTCCAACCAGTCTTTCAAAGTAGTTCGATCATCCTTGTGCCAGCATTGCAGCCTTTGTTTTGAAATCATGTTCCCACAGATTTTCAAAATCTACCTTTGTTTCGCAGAAAACCTCTAGTTCATTTGAAGGAATAGAACAAGTCTTCAAGGGAGCGTAGCCATATTTGTGTTGAACAAGATGTACTGAAGACATTTTTTGTTGAGTACTTGAAGAAGAAAGCATGAATTATGAGATTCAGTTTAGTAACTAGGGTTTATGCAAAAACGAGAGAGAGAGAGAGAGAGAGAGAGAGAGACAATGAATGAAGAGGGAGAATGTAAAGAGATGAATTTGTTATGAAGATGAGTTTATATAGAGATGGATTTGAAATGAAATGCAATATGCGTTTGAATGAACATGATTACAGAAAAACATGGAATCAAATGCATTTAATGAGAAATAACGTTAGGAGAGATAACGTAATATTTGAAATGATTTGCACAGTAACCTAGGGCGGCGTCTCCTCAACTGCACGCGTACTTGTCCAAAAAGAGTGAACACGTGTTCATCTTCTGGAAAAACTGGTGACAGCTGTTTTGCTTTAAAAGAGATTCTTAATCAACTTAGATAATGAAACGTTAGTAATAACAGAATCAGAACTTCTAATTGATCAACATCAGAACTTCTTATAAGAAGATAAAACAAAACCATTTCAGAACTAATCCATACGTCGGAACTTCTCATCTTCTCATTCTGGGCATAAATCCATACTGATATTCTTCAGAATGAACTTAAACCTATCTTCAGCAGGGGGTTTTGTAAAGATATCAACCCATTGATGGTCTGTATCAACAAAGTTCAAAGATAGAACACCCTTCTGAACATAGTCCCTAATGAAATGATGTTTGATCTCAATATGTTTAGCTTTGGAATGTAAGATTGGATTCTTAGATAAACATATAGCAGAAGTATTATCACAGAAGATAGGAATGTTACTCTCATATATCTGATAATCTTCTAACTGACCCTTCATCCAGAGCATCTGTGTACTACATCCAGCAGCAACAACATATTCTGCTTCTGTAGTAGAGAGGGCAATGGTAGCTTGCTTCTTACTGTACCAGGAGATCAGATGACTTCCAAGAAATTGACAACTTCCAGAAGTACTCTTTCTTTCAATTCTATCTCCAGCGTAATCAGCATCACAGTATCCTACTAAGTTGTACTCTTTAGATCTTCTGTAGACTAAACCAACATTAGTAGTACCTTTCAGATACCTCAGAATTCTCTTAACAACTGTTAAGTGAGATTCTCCAGAATTTGATTGGAATCTTGCACACAGACAAACACTGAATACAATGTCAGGTCTAGAAGCAGTGAGATATAGAAGAGATCCAATCATACCTCTATACAACTTCTAATCCACCTTCTTACTTACCTCATCCTTACCTAGGACACACGTTGGATGCATAGGAGTTTTGGCTTCTTTGCTTTCAGAAAGATTAAACTTCTTCAGAAGTTCTTTCACATACTTCGTTTGATGAACATATGTTCCATCAGAAGTTTGATTGATTTGAATCCCAAGAAAATACTTGAGTTCTCCCATCATGCTCATCTCGAACTCAGCCTGCATAGACTTAGCAAACTCCTTTCCAAGTGTAGCATTAGAGGTTCCAAAGATAATATCATCAACATAAATTTGACAAATAAAAATATCTTTCTTAAAGGTTTTACAGAAGAGAGTAGTATCCACTTGTCCTCTAGTGAAACCATTGTTCAGAAGGAAAGAACTTAATCTTTCATACCAAGCTCTAGGAGCTTGCTTCAATCCATACAATGATTTCTTTAATTTGAAAACATGTTCTAGAGACTTAGAGTCTTCAAAACCAGGAGGTTGGTGGACATATACTTCTTCTTCTACATAACCATTTAAGAAGGAACTCTTAACATCCATCTGATATAGAGTGATGTTATGTTGAGTGGAAAAAGAAATCAATAAGCGAATAGATTCTAACCTGGCCACTGGTGCAAAGGTTTCTGTATAGTCAATTCCTTCTTGCTGACTATAGCCCTGAGCAACCAGTCTGGCTTTGTTTCTTACAACTTCTCCTTTTTCGCTTAACTTGTTTCTGAAGACCCACTTGGTTCCAATGATGTTGAATCCTTTTGGTCTAGGAACAAGATCCCATACATCATTCCTTGTAAACTGATTAAGTTCTTCTTGCATGGCAAATATCCAGTCTGTATCTTCTAGAGCTTGATCAACAGAAGTTGGCTCGATCAGAGAAACAAGACCTAATTGACCTTCTGCATTATTCTTAAGGAATGATCTGGTTCTGATAGGATCTTCTTTCTTTCCAAGAATGACATCTTTTAAGTGAGCAAAGGTGAGTCTAGAAGATCTTCTGACAGTTGGATCTTCAGAAATTCTGAGATTCTCTAAAGAAGCAGCAACTTGATCTTCTGATCCTTTGCTTCTGGGTTCTCCAGCTTCTGAGTCACATACTTCAATATCTCCAAAATTCTCAAACTACTTTGGCTTTTCAAGACCAAGCTTATTATCAAATCTGATGTTAATTGATTCTTCAACAATCAATGTTTCAGTATTGAATACTCTGTAGCCTTTTGAGCGTTCAGAATATCCAAGAAGGAAACACTTTTGTGCCTTAGAATCAAACTTACTCAGATGATCCTTAATGTTCAGAATATAGCAAATACATCCAAAAGGATGAAAATAAGAAATGTTGGGCTTTTTGTTCTTCCACAATTCATAAGGAGTCTTATTAAGAATAGGTCTTATAGAGATTCTATTATGAATATAACATGCAGTATTTATTGCTTCTGCCCAGAAATGCTTAGCCATATTGGTTTCGTTGATCATGGTTCTGGCCATTTCTTGTAGAGTCCTGTTCTTTCGGTCTACAACTCCAGTTTGCTGTGGAGTTCTAGGGCAAGAGAAATCATGGGCAATACCATTTTCTTTGAAGTACTCCTCAAAGAATCTGTTCTCATATTCGCAACCATGATCACTTCTGACCTTTATGATTTTACACTCTTTCTCAGATTGAATCTGAGTGCAGAATTCAAAGAACACTGAATGAGACTCATCCTTATGTTTCAAGAACTTTACCCATGTCCAGCGGCTATAATCATCTACGATGACTAATCCATATTTCTTCCCTCTGACAGAAGCTGTTTTGACTGGGCCAAACAGATCAATGTGCAGAAGTTCTAGCGGCCTAGAGGAAGAAACAACATTCTTAGACTTGAATGCAGGTTTGGAGAACTTTCACTTCTGACAT
The DNA here is from genome assembly GCF_029867415.1 of Vicia villosa. Taxonomy (NCBI): domain Eukaryota; kingdom Viridiplantae; phylum Streptophyta; class Magnoliopsida; order Fabales; family Fabaceae; genus Vicia; species Vicia villosa. The sequence goes on from NC_081182.1 coordinate 171,874,698, forward strand.
GCTTCGCAAAGAGCATCTGATTTATATTTCAGATTTGGGAGTCCTCTGACGAGATTTAGTTTGTTAATCTGAGAAATCTTTCTCAAACTAGCATGGCCTAATCTTCTGTGCCAAACCCTTTGCTCTTCGGTAACTGACATTAGGCAAGTCACCTTCTGTTTCTTAAGATCTTGAAGATCAATCTTGTAAATGTTGTTCTTTTTCTTGCCTGTAAATAGGATTGAGTCATCCTTCTGACTTACAGCCTTGAAAGACTTTTGATTGAAGATTATGTCATAACCATTGTCACTTAATTGACTTATGGATAATAATTTATGAGCTAATCCTTCTACAAGAAGTACATTAGATATGGAAGGAGAGTTACCAGTACTTATGGTTCCAGAGCCAATAATCTTTCCCTTATGATCTCCTCCAAACTTTACTTCTCCAGCGGACTTAAGCACCAGGTCATGGAACATAGACCTTCTTCCCGTCATGTACCACGAGCACCCAGAGTCCAGGTACCATGACATGCTTTGCTTTTTCTTCTTTGCTTCCAAGGATATCTGCAACAGAAATTATCTTCTCCTTAGGTACCCACAACTTCTTGGGTCCTTTCTTGTTAGTTCTCCTCAAGTTCTGATTGAACTTGGGTTTAGCATTATAATTAACAGGAGGTACAGCATGATATTCCTTAGGTTTAGCAACATGATATTTTCTAGGTTGTGTCACATGCTTCTTAGTGTGTGTAACATGAAAGCTTTTGGCATGTGATGTGAGCCTAATATCATGGGAGTGGCCATACTTGAACTGATCACACAATGGCTTGTATGTGATTTTCATATCATCTACAGGTTCAAGTTTGTATGGGGTATCACCCTCATAACCAATGCCAACTCTCTTGTTTCCAGAAACAACATATATCATAGAAGCAAGATGACTTCTGCCAATACTTCTAGATAAGAATTTCCTGAAACTCAAGTTATATTCTTTAAGAATATGGTTCAAGCTTGGAATAGATTCAACCTTTGGATAGTTATAAAACTTTTTCCTTAAGTTCAGAGTTTTCTAATACAAGCTTCTCAGTTTCAGATACAAAGAGCTTTCTCAGCTTTTTGTACTTGATACTGAGCTTAGCCTTGATTTCAAGAATTTCAGCTAAATTGGAAGCAAGCTCTTCTCTAGATAGATCAGAAAATACCTCTTTAGAGTCAGATTCTGATTCTGATGTAGATTCTGCTTCATCATCTACAGTAGCCATCAGCGTAATGTTTGCCTGCTCGCCTTCAGAGTCTGATTCTGATTCTTATGAATCTGAATCATCCCAAGTTGTCATAAGACCTTTCTTCTTATGAAACTTCTTCTTGGGCTTCTCCTTCTGAAGCTTTGGACACTCATTCTTGTAGTGACCAGGCTCATTGCATTCATAGCATGTGACCTTCTTCTTGTCAGATCTTCTGCTTCCAGAAGATTCTCCTCTTTCAGGCTTCTTAGAACTTCTGAAGTTCTTGAACTTCCTTTGTTTGCTCTTCCAGAGTTGGTTTACCCTTCTGGAGATCATGGACAGTTCATCTTCTTCTTCTTCTGATTCTGATTCTTCAGAATCTTGTTCTTCGGCCTGAAATGCGTTAGTACATTTTTTATAATTAGATTTTAACGCAATAGACTTACCTTTCTTCTGAGGTTCATTAGCATTTAGCTCAATTTCATGACTCCTCGGAGCACTGATCAATTCTTCAAGAGAGACTTCATTCAGGTTCTTTACACCACTAGCTTTCACTGGATGTTTGTAACCATCCACCAGAAGATCCCATAAGTCACCATCTAATCCAAGAAAGTAACTTTCGAGTCTATCTTTCCAATATTCAAAGTTTTCACCATCGAATACTGGTGGTCTAGTGTAGCCATTGTTTCCATTTCCATTGTGTTGCTCAGCAGAGCTAGATGTAGATTTAGGTGGTGGAGTTTCAACCATCTTGACTTAGCATTTTTCTCTTCCTGAATCTTTTCTAAACACGGATAAGTGCTTGCACCTTTAAGTCTTCTAGAGTATTCTGATCACAACTTGATCACTCTAGGAAATCAATGCTTAGATACCCTCTAAGACTTATAGAGAATCCGATCACAACATGATCTTCTCTAGTACCTTTACAAATGAATGTAAACAAATTCTTACAAGAGTATTACAATGCTTCTTAATAAGCTATAATCACAACTGTGATATTTCTCTTAAGTTCTAAGCTTAAACTCATTAAGATATTACAATAGTAATGAAGTGAGGTTGAAGATGAAGTTTTGAGAGCTTTTCAATTTGACAGCGTTTCTGTATTTTGCGTGAAAAGTGTTGTATTCAGCTTCTCATCAGAACTTCTATTTATAGGCGTTTTGAGAAGATGACCGTTGGGAGCATTTAATGTGTTGCGTAATCCGTACAGCATTGCATTTAATGTTTCACTCATTTGTCAACTACCTCGAGCCTTGCTTTTCCTGCTTTAACTGACTTTGCCTTTAATAGCTTCTAACGTTCCTTTTTTCAGTCAGCGTAGCCTGCCATCTTGTACTTGCTTCTGATCTGATCTTTGTAGAAACAACATCTAAATTAATCAGAGTCAAACAGCTTGGTGCAGAGCATCTTCTTGTCTTCTGACTTTGAAGTGCTTCTAGCATGATACCATAAGAACTTCAGTGCTTTTGCTTCTGATCTCAAGTTCTTCTGATGCTTCTATAGACCATGTTCTGATTCTACTTGACCATCTTCTGATGTCTTGTGAGAGCATGTTCTGATGTTGCATACTTGAACCTTATGAGTCAGTGCTTCTTAGCGTTGAATTGTGCATACTCTTCATATTTTTCCTTAAATGGAAAATGCATACGATTAGAGTACCACACTGTCTTATACAAAATTCATATACATTGTTATCATCAAAACTAAGAATATTGATCAGAACAAATCTTGTTCTAACACAAAAGATTGCGTTTTGTTTCGAAACGAGTATGCAGCGTTGAAAGAGTGTCCTAAATGTGGTGCCCCTCGATATAAGAAAAAGTTGTCTCCAACAAAAGTCTTATGGTATTTTCCTATAATTCCGAGACTTAGACGCATGTATTGTAGTGAAACCGATTCAAGACACTTGAATTGGCATGCAGATGAAAGAATTATTGATGGAAAGTTGTGACATCCGGCAGACTCACCCCAGTGGATGAAAGTTGATAATAATTATCCTGAATTTGGAAAAGAAGCAAGAAACCTTCGCTTGTCATTATCTACTGATGGAATGAACCTGCATGGTATTTAAAGTATCTCGCATAGCACCTGGCCTGTGATTCTTATGATTTATAACCTACCTCTATGGCTATGTATGAAGCGTAAGTAGATGATGTTATCTATGTTAATTTCTGGGTCTAAACAACCAGGGAATGACATAGACGTATACTTGGCACCCTTAATCGAAGATTTAAAGTTCTTGTGGGAGAACGGTGTGGAAGTTTATGATGGGTTTAGGAAAGAAAGTTTCAACTTGAGGGCGATGTTGTTTGTAACAATTAATGATTTTCCAGCATACGGAAATCTATCAGGGTACATCAATAAAGGTCAAAAGCGTGTCCTATTTGTGAAGATGGAACCGATACGACACGATTGGATCTTTGCCAGAAGAATGTCTTTCTCGGTCATTGTAGATTCTTAAATTTTAATCATCACTACCGTGGGTGGAGAAAAGCTTTCAATGGAAAGGCCGAACAACGTAGAGCTCCACCTTTTTTGACAAGTGATCAAATTTTTGAAAAGGTGAAAGATGTGAGTTCTCAGTTTGGCAAGCCTTTTGCACATACACTTGTCAAGAGTGGGTGGAAGAAGAGGTCAATTTTTTTGAGCTTCCATATTGGAAGTCGTTGTACGTAAGACATTTCCTCGATGTTATGCATATTAAAAAAAAATGTATTTGACAGTGTTATTGGTACGTTACTCAATATACAAGGAAAGTCTAAGGATGACCTTAACATAAGGAAGGACATGGTAAACATGGGAAAGAGAACAAAATTGGGACCCGTGACGAAAGGAAGACGAACATATATGCCACCTGCTGTTTACACTCTATATAGAAAGGAGAAGAAAATATTGTGTAAGTTCCTCAGTGAAGTTAAAGTTCCAGAAGGCTACTCATCAGATATTAGAAGGCTTGTGTCCATGAAATACCTCAAGTTAAATAGTTTAAAGACGCATGATTGCCATGTTATAATGGAACATTTTCTACCAATAGGTATACGTTCTATTCTGCTAGAAAAAGTAAGAAGCGCAATAACTAAACTGTGTTTTTTCTTCAAGTCAATTTGTAGTAAGGTGATCGATCCTGCTATCTTACCAACATTGCAAAAAGAGATAGTTGTTACTTTATGTGATCTTGAAATGTATTTTCCTCCCTCGTTTTTTGACATAATGGTTCATCTAGTTGTTCATCTTGTGAAAGAGACACAATTGTGCGGACCAGCTTATATGAGGTGGATGTACCCTGTTGAACGTTATATGAAAATATTAAAAGGGTACGTGAAAAATTGAAGTCGACCGGAGGGTTGTTGCCGAATGATATGTTGTTGAAGAAGCGGTTGAGTTTTGTAGTGAATATCTGTCAAATGTTCAATCAGTTGGACTCCCCAAATCTCATATTGTCGAAAAAAAAAGAAGGAAAAAATCTAATTGGAAATAAAGTTATGACAGTATCAATGGTCGAACGGGATCAAGTGCATTTGTATGTTCTGTACAATGGTGAAGGCATTTGCACGAATTGGCCAAAACTAACGTTGGTCATGTCTTGAATTTTCACTCCATGGGCCTTACTTTGATCAATCATAACTCCTAGCTCAAAATGAATTTGGAGGAGGTTGAGAACAATTTGGAAAGCCCTTGACATGTACTTCAATCCATATGTTTTGTGTTTTCTCAAAATCTTTAGGGAAGTTAATGAAAATGACCCATAAAGTTTAAAGAAAACTAGGGTTTTTCATCATTCTTGGTTGGGCAGCAACTTTGAAGCTCCATATCTCTTCAATGGTTGATTTTTAGCGAAAAATCTATATGTGACAAAGTTGTTCATTGGACCAAAATCTACAACTTTGATGTTGGAAGTTTTTTCCAGTTTGTACTTGAAATTTGGAGATATTCCCTTCCAAAGTTTTGAAAAAAAGACCTTAAAACACTTAGAAAAAATTTATAAGTATGGAAAAGTCAATCTTTGACTTTTTGATTCTTGATTGATTTTCTTGATTTTTCTTGGTCAAATAACTTCAATAACCATATATTAATGATTTCAACCTTCAAAAGTCCATGGTTGACTAAAAACCCAAAAAGTCAAAGGTGGTTTGTATAATTGACTTTTTTCAAATGGATTGCAATTTTTGAAGATTTCTGATGAATCAAGCTATCCTCCTCAAATGATTGATATGAGTGGAGAATATTGAGGTAATAGAGGACCTTGAGCCATGGTTTGAGTTGTGGGACTATGTCTTGATTAAAAGTCAACTGTCCAGGTGAATTAGGTCAAAAACCCTAATTGTAGCCAAATGAAATTGATGACTGTGGCCTCTGAATTGAAGTACAATTCCCATTGGATATTGACATAGGGATAATTTAAGGATGATTGAACACTTTTAGTGATGCCATGGAGCTTTTTAGGGTTTCCTAGATGTGGGCCCTAATTTTAGTCCTTGATGGGCTCAAAACCCTAGTTTGGTGACCTGAGCAAACCTGAGTCTTGATGACTGATGTCTGATCATCATAGGTGGATGAAATGAATCATTTTGAGTCCTATGATTGTATTAGAGATCATTTTCTTATTGATTGATCCTTTGCCTGAGCTCCTTGTCCTTGGACACCCTCGATTGAGTGTTCGGCAAGCAAGTGACTGCTCTGGGTATTTGTCTTGAGTTGATGAAATGTCAGGAGATGTGACACCTCCGGGGGGTAAAAATTAGGGTATTACATTTATGATTAAACCCTAATTTGAAAACCCTAATTCAAAAAACCCTAGGATCAAAACCCTATCCCGAAAAAGAAACATGTTGATCTTTGCTTATCAATGATTAATTAAGTTTGTTATCTTGTACATACTTGTTGATTTAATCCGTGTTTTGTAATTAATTGTTATTTTAAACATTATCTTGTTAATTTCTCATACGTGTTGTTTATATAAACCCATGTTTATTCATCATATCAATCATTCATCATTCATACATGAGTTTGAATCCAAGGGTTTAGATACATTCATCTCTCTTATTTGTTGATTATCATACTCACTTGTTTGTTCTTGTGTCACATGATATCACATACACACTTGAGGTGTCCATTGTTGATTGCTTAAGTTTTTTGTTTTTGACAAAAAGGATGGGAATGATATTGACTAAAATTGTCAAGGTACTTAAACTCCCTTTCCAATCTCTTTTATCTTGTTTTTAAAAGTATTGTTAAAGCTTTTACCTTGTCTTTTAAAATGGTTTTTTATTGTTAAAGCTTAACCAAACCCTTTTATTTTGAAACCTTGGTACTAAAGAATAGAATTATTCCCGGTGAAACGATTCTTAGTCCATTGACCTTGTATTGTTAAAGCTTGGTCTTTTTTTTTTAAACATTGGTGTTAAGAGAAGAATTATTCTTGGTGAAACTTCTCCTAACCCATTGACTTTGTATTTTAAAGCTTGGTCCCTTTTGTTTTAAAGTTGTTAAGTATTTTAAAGCTTAACCTTTTAAACTTATTAGGTATTTAAAACCTAATCCTTTTTCAAAATGTTTTGTTAAGTATTGGTAAAGCTTAACACCCAAAAATATTTGGGCCACTTTGACCCCCCTTTTATTTTTCTTTTAATAGGAACTACAAAAGCTCTGACTTCCTTCTTCTTTAAGAAGGGTATGTAGGCCTGAGATGCGATGTCTTACCGAGCTCACTTTTAAAATATTCTTTTCTCATCCCCACAATCTATTTAAACAAGTTTTTCACATGTGATTTTCAAAATGTATGTACAAAAGATAAACAAAAGAAACAATATTTCAAAGAGGTTCCCATTGAGTACCATGGATATAAGGGGTGCTTAAAATCTTCCCCTTGTATAACAAACCCTCTGTAGCCAGAACTCTGATAAGTTTATTAGTTTTTATTTTCAAAACTTCTGTGGATTTTATTCGCTCTTTCACCCATTCCTTTTGGAAAAAAATAAAGCGCGGTGGCGACTCTATTTAAAAAATGAGCTAGGTCTTCCCATGGCCTTAGTCTCACCAATTTCACCGCTACAATATGAAAGGGGGCGACTTCCATGTCTTCTTGGTGGGCGGATTTATTGTCTTTGGAAAGTTTTAATTCGAAAGATTTCTTTAGTTTAGCTTGCCAGTTCACTGTGGGAAATGGATTTTATTCTTCTTTTTGGCATTCAAAGTGGACGTAACCAAGCATCCTTAAGGACATTTTTCCTCTGCTTTTTTTGTATCTCTTTTACAGGATGTGTCCGTAGCCCTCATGGGTGGTTGGCCCAAAAATGTTTGGATGTGGGGAGACTTCAGGGTTTGTCGAAGCCGGCTGTCCTGTGCTGTTATTGAAGCGGATTTCCTGCTGCTGTAGGATGTGTTGAAGGCGTTTATGTCTGTCTTTAACAGCTCTGACACAGTGGCTTGGTTACCGGACGCGGAACGCGGGTTCACAGTCAAAATTTTTATGCTATCATCTATGGAGTTCGCACTCCTTTTGGCCCGAAGGATAAGTGTGACTCGCTGCTTAAGGTTGTTTAGAAGATGGAAGTTCCGATTAAGATAAAAGCTTTCGGGTGGAAGTGTTTCATCAATAAACTCCCGTCGCGAGACACGTTAGCTTCTAGAGGTATTTTACCTTCTAATAGCTCTTCTTGTGTCTTTTGTTATGTGAATGGAGAAAATTCGCTACATTCTCTTTTGCTTTGTCATAATTCGAATTTAGTTTGGAAGGACATAGCCGAGTGGATTGGTTTGGATGATTATAAAGCGGAGAATTTCAAGGAAAGTTTTTTGAAGTGGTTTATGTTTGGAAAGGTTGAGAAAGTTAGGAAGGAAAAGGAGGGAGTGGTGTGGTTGGCGGTTTGTTGGACTCTATGGACGGTTATAAATGGCATCGTGTTTAGGGGAGATTCGTGGAATATTTTCGATATAGTTTGGGGAGTGAAAGCGTTGGTTTGGAGATAGGATTTTGTTGGGAAAATTACCCAACCCAATTGTAATTTTTACGAGTTTAGTAGAAACCCTCTATTTTATTTATTGTAAGATGCAATTGGCGTGTAATTTTCTTCTCGTTCTCGAGGTTTCGCTAGGATTTTTCTGTATCAAGTTTTGAGAAGTTGTGTTTTCCTATCAATATATTTTTCCTTACAAAAAAAATATACGAGAAGACACTACAAAAAAACTCAAATTTTCTAGGTGGAAACCACCCTGCAAATGCAAATATCACCCTGCAACGCAACAATTGCGAGGTGGTATAATCACCCTGCAAAAACGTTAGTCGCAACTTTTTGCTAGGGGATATGCACCCCACAACATTGCTAAGTGGTTTCCAACCCGCAAAGTTGCCAGGTGATTTACACCCCGCAAACACGCTTTCCAAAACTTGCAGATAACTTCATTCCATGTGAAACAGGTTGTTTAGTGCAAGTGGCACAGTTGGTTCAGAGCACGCGCATCAGTATGTTCAGTGACTTGCGTGGTGAAATTCACATAACAAAGTTTGAATATTCAAAAACTTGCAGTATGAAATTCACCTAGCAAATAATATTCTGTTTTAAAAAAATAATAATAATATTTAATTTCTTATAAAAAATAATTGTTTTTGATAAAATAATAATACTTTGATTTAAAAAATAATAATAATATGTTGTTTTAAAAATTAATAATAATATTTCATTTCTTTTAAAAAATACAAACTGTTTTTGATATAATAATAATATTCTATTTCTAAAAAATATATTAATATTTTAATTTTAAAAAATAATAATATGCTGATTTTACAAATATTAATAATAGTCTGTTTTTAAAAAAATAAAAAATAAAATTTCATTTCTACAAAAAAATAATAATATTTCGTTTTTAAACAGATTATACACAATATCATACAAAATTTATCACGAAATTTTTAATATATTATACACAAATTTAACCATCACTATTTTTATCATACAAATTTGACTAAAAAAGACATAATCTAAACAGCTCATACAACCCAATATCAAATAACAAAAAATTAATTTTATATGTGTACCTTATAGTAGAGGGCTTTTATGAGAAAATTGAAAGGAAATTCAAATCGAGCAAGATATTTGAGTATTGAATTTTGGTTTGTGTTAAAAATGGAAGATATGAGTGTATGTGGAGAAACTTTTTTTCTGCAAATGAAAGAAATAAGAGAGAGATAAGATAGGTTAGGAGATGTGAGAAGTACGGTGAGTTTTGTGCAAATGAAGGAAATGAAAGAGATAAGATATGTTGAGAGATGTGAGAAGTAAGGTTGTGAACCGTGGGATATTTATAAAACATTTGCGGGAAGCATTTAACCCTGCAAAAGTCATTACCGTTGGGACTTGCGAGGTGGAACGTACACCGCAACGTATGTGTCATAAAAGCTGACCAACGTTCACCTGCACTCTGACCAAATCAGTTAAAGTAGCTTTTATTTTACCCCCATTTTTTTCTAAAACACTTGCGTGGTGAATATCACTTGGCAACTTGCGGGGCGAATATCACCTGACAAAGTTTAATGATGTTGGGATTTGCAAGGTGGAATGCACCCCACAACTTATGTGTCATGAAAGATGACCCAACGTTCACCTGCACTCTGACCAAATCAATAAAAGCAGCTTTTAAATTCCCACTAATATTTTCAAAAACACTTGCGAGGTGGCTATTACCTGACAAAGTTATTTTCAAAATTTTTGAATTTGTCACCCACTGTTGTGAGATAGAAAAACATATAACATTTTTTTTCATAAAAAAAAGCTGCATTGTGAGGTGTAAAACACCCCGCAAGTGAATCATTTTAGCGAGGCGACTATCACCTGGCTAGAGGTGGGTGAATTGTTTAAATACGTTTTAATAAAATAAGCGAGATAACATCATAGAGATAACATCATGGAGTTATAGATGTTCGGTCGATGAAGTGACTTACTCCTTTTCTCTAATAATTAATTTTGAGAGTATTCAATAATTCATTAGACCTTTTAGAAGGTTAAGCACACGAACTTCCTTACACATGAAAATATGAAGTTTCCGATTAACTTTAAACCAAAAAAATGAACTGAGAAATGAGACTGTTAGTCTTCATGTCAAAGAAGGGACAAAGCTTTCAGTGATTAGTCTCTAAACCAAACTGAAATTTTGCAAAGACTAATCTCGAACCAAGTTAATGGTTTGAGTGGATTATCCTCCAATCTGAACTGATGTTTCATACAGTTGACCACGAATTGAATCCACACTTTTACCAGTGACTTATATCTAGTGTGCTTAACAACGGCTTCGATGTATTTAAATTGAGCTTAGTATTAGAAATATTGACGTGTCCGTATCTTCTACACGAAGAGATATTAGAAACTTAATATTAAGCTAAAGTAAAAAAGAAGGTATGTATATTTTGCTTAGGCTTGAGTGTCACTCAGCATCGAAGATACTGTTCTTTGCTGTTGTCGTCATATTATATGTTTCTTACACACATCAAATGCTGAAAGTAAAAAAGAAGGTAAGTACCTTTTGTTTAAGCTTGAGTCTCACTCAGTAGTGAACATATTCTTCTTTTCTGTTGTCATCATATTTTATGTTTCTTACACATTCAAAAGCTGGAAAAAAGAAAAAAGCAAAGTTGACGAAAGGATAAAAATATTACTAAGTGACTTAAAAAAATAAACTCAAAATCATGTGTTTTTAAATGAATCTAAAACACCTAAGCAAATATAAACTATAATAAGTTATAATCAGCTTTATGGATTTTTAACATTCATATAAATTAACTATATAATTAACCTATAACATTCATATAAATTAACAATATAATTAATCGAAAATGTGTTTTTTAAAATCACAGACGACTCTGAAAAATTTAATAGTTTTTCAGACAAACCAAGACAAACCAAATGATACGCGCAGACCATAATTTTCAACCAAAAACATATGAAAATATACAATAAATAATTCGACGTAATCTATATGGTAAAACTGGCAGATGAAACAAGGTGGCAAAAACTTATCGAACGAAATATCTCAAATAAAAAAAATATATAAAAGGTATACCAAAGTGGGAAAAAACCATGTAAAAAGAAAAATAGAGAATACATGAAACATCAAGTAACAACAAGAGAATATGACTAGTAAATAATAATACTCTAAATTAAAGAAAAAAGCAACCTAAAATAAAAATTTAGACCAACGTAGAATATAAAACAAGGTACGTCGTAGCTTTTCTTAAGCTTGAGTCTTACTCAACAAAGAACATATTGCACTTTACTTTTCTCATCATATTATATGTTTCTCACACACTTTAAAAGATGCAAAGTCGAAGAAAGGAATAAAAATATGAGTAAAGTGACACTCCTAATGTGAAGAGAGTATATATGCTCAATGTTTTTCCTAAGTATCAAATTCATTTCTTTTCTTATATAAGAGAATAAGGCTTGCACTATATTATGCTCTAGTACCTTGCAACCACACTACCTACTTTCATTTTGCATTCAATCTTTAAGAATGGCATATATGATGCCCCCTCTACTCCATGGTAAGTCTAAAATTTAGTTATATATTTACACTCAATAGCTTCTCCACATTTTGTTATTAATTAACGCCTGTTGCAAAATGAAATTATGTATCAATAATTTGGTGGTTCTTCTTAATCCTAAAATCCTGATTGTTACTCATGTCTACTAGTAAACATAGATTTATGTCATATAGTGACATTTGGATCGTCTTCTATATTTTACTTTTTTGAACTACTTAGTCTTTGCAATTTCTCTTTGATGGTACAACGTTTGTTTGTTGCAGGTGTTGTCGTGAGCCTGGTGATGCTTATCACCACTATATTACTTACACTAGTTATATTACGATACGGAGAACTCATCTAGTGCTGGTTTCTATGTACTTTTTGTTTTTTTGTTATGGAAAGGGTTCGTAGTGATAGTGCAGTTTTAACTGAAGGTGGATGAATTACTTTTTCCATATCACTAATCCTTCCCTTCATCATGTTCGGTTGGTTTTATGGTAAATAATAAAGATAGACTATGAATTAACCCACAATATAACGTTTGAGAGACTTGAAGATCTTTTGGGTGACTGCAGTGTTCAAAGGGTTCCAGGACTATGTTTTTTCTATTCTAACATTCAAGATAACTAACTCCTATTATTGGACACTACATAAAAAACATGAAATCCCTTCATAAGATTGCAATATTTACAACTCTTCGATATTTACTAGTCCCCAAGGTTACTAGTCTTGACAATCTGACTAGTTTGATATTTATCGGGACTAGTAACCTTCGGCACTAGTAAATATCGAAGAGTTGTAAATATTGCAATCTTATGAAGGGATTTCATGTTTTTTATGTAGTGTCCAATAATAGGAGTTAGTTCATCTTGAATGTTAGAATAGAAAAAGCATAGTCCTGGAACCCTTTGAACACTGCAGTCACCCAAAAGATCTTCAAGTCTCTCAAACGTTATCTTGTGGGTTAACTCATAGTCTATCTTTATTATTTACCGTAAAACCAACCGAACATGATGAAGGCAAGGATTAGTGATATGGCAAAAGGAATTCATCCACCTTCAGTAAGTTAGTTAAATCTGCACTATCACATACATGAACCCTTTCCATAACAAAAAAACACAAAAGTACATGGAAACCAGCACGAGATGAGTTCTCCATATCGTAATCATGACTAGTGTAAGTAATATAGTGGTGATAAGCATCACCAGGCTCACGACAACACCTGCAACAAACATTACACCATCAAAGAAAAATTGCAAAGACTAAGTAGTTCAAAAAAATATAATAGAAGACAATCCTAATGTCACTATATGGCCTAAAGTTGTGTTTATTAGTAGTAGACATGAGTAACAATCATAGAATTTTAGGATTGAGAAGAACCACTAAATTAATGATAACATAATAGCTTCTGTCCTCCCCACTTATAATAATACTTGGACACAACTTAAAAAAAATTTAAAAAAATAATGAAAATTTAAAACTAATATAAAAACATATCTACGTCGGTTTTAAAAAATTAATATTTAAAAAGTTTATGGAGGTTGTTGTCGGATGATAATTCTCTTTTGTGCAGAGTTTTTAAGAGTCATTATTACCCTAAGTGCTATATTGGTGAAGCCTTAGTTGGTTTTAATCCAAGTTATACGTGGCAAAGTATTTTGAGTGCGAAGGAGTGTGTCACCAATGTGCTGGTTTTTGGGATAGTAGTGATAGTTTATAATGTAGTTGGATAGTGTAAAGAGCTTTGATTGATAGTTGAAAGATAGTAGCAAGTAGTGTGTGAGCTAGTATCGGAGCATGGCAACACATAAGTAATCAATTTGTTGTAGGAGGAGAGTAATGGTAAAATGAAGCCTCCAATGTTATTGATATTGGACCTTAAAGGCTTAAAGGCTTTAAGGTCCAATATCAATAACATTGGAGGCTTCATTTTACTATTACTCTCCTCCTACAACAAATTGATTACTTATGTGTTGCCATGCTCCGATACTAGCTCACACACTACTTGCTACTATCTTTCAACTATCAATCAAAGCTCTTTACACTATCCAACTACATTATAAACTATCACTACTATCCCAAAAACCAGCAGTGGCATCAGAGCTACGTTCGTCATACATTGGGCGTAGTTATATTACCTACCTAACATTCCAAAATCCTCCCAACTACTTCAAAATTTTCCTTTGTAATATTAACCCACTTCAAAAACAAATCCTAAGCTATGGATAACACCACTCAATCATCATCTATTTCTGTCCCTATTTTCAATGGTGAAAATTATGATTTCTGGCGTGTTAAAATGGAAACATATTTTTCATCTCAAGATATATGGGACATAGTAGAAGAAGGCTTCACTGTTCCCGCGGATACTTCAACTCTTAATGCAACTCAAGAAAAGGAGTTGAAGAAAAATAAACAGAAAAATTCAAAGGCGTTGTTCACCTTGCAACAAGCCGTGACTGATGCAATTTTTCCAAGAATTATGGGAGCTAAGACTGCCAAAGATGCGTGGAACACATTGAAGGAGGAGTTTCAAGGAAGTGATAAGGTACGTGCTGTTAAACTTCAATCTCTAAGAAGAGATTTTGAACTATTGAAGATGAAGGATTTTGAGACAGTTAAAGATTACTATTCTAAAGTCAAAGAAATAGTTAATCAAATGAGAGCTTTTGGGGATGATATTCTTGACAAGAAAATTGTTGAGAAAATTCTAATTACTATGCCCCCAAAGTTTGACCCAATCGTGACAACGATTGAGGAAACCAAAGATTTGTCCACTCTATCAGTGACAGAACTGGTGGGCTCTCTTGAAGCATATGAGCAAAGATTGAATAGGCATAAAGAAGATACACTTGAAAATGCCTTCCAATCAAAGCTCAAATTTCGGCCCCAAAATAAAGAAGATGAAGGAAAGAAGAGCTATGGAGAGACTTCTAGAAGAAGAGAAGCTTCTAGAAATTTCTTTAAGAACAAGCCAGATAAAAATCCTCCATGCAATATATGCAAAAGACCAGGCCACGCAGAGAAAAATTGTTGGTACCGTAATATGCCACAATGCAACCATTGCAAGAAGTTCGGACACATAGAGAAAAATTGTCGCAACAAAGATAGGCATCAAGCTAATATTGCAGAGGAGCGTGATCAAGAACAATGTATGTTCTATGCCACTCAAGACTCAATGAAAGAAAAAGGAGGAAGCTGGTACTTGGATAGTGGATGTAGCAATCACATGGCCAAGGATGAGACTATTTTCAAAAGCATTGACGAGTCTGTCAAAGTGAAAGTCCGACTGGGAAATGGTAGTGTGGTTGAATCAAAAGGAAAAGGCACTGTCATGGTGGAGACTGATAAAGGTACGCGACTCATCCATGATGTCTTACTAGTTCCCAGCCTAAAAGAAAATCTTCTAAGCATTGGTCAAATGATGGAGAGAGGCTATACACTTCACTTTGAAGGAGGTGTATGCAAAATATCAGACAACAAAAGTGGTCCTTGTTAGAAGTCTTTAACAAGACAAACAAGGAAGATCACAAACGCAACTAAGGAGTGAAAATGATAAGAAAGAGTTTACTAACATTCATTGAGACAAGTAGTGTGACAAAGTGGAATCACGATGGAGGTACTGCTTTTCAAAATAGAATATATTATCCAAGAAATCAATGAAATAGCCTTCTTTCTAAACAACTCTCTAAAACTATCTTTTATCAACTATCAACTAATCAACTACTAACAGTGTTGCACCATAAATTTTGCCCTCCTATCTTTTTCTAACTGACTTAGCCTTTGCATTAGGTCATACACATACATATATGTTATTGTCTCTATGATCACAGGATCAAGGTTTCATCTATCAAAGCTATAACAGAAGTGACTATTCTGTCAGTCGATACAGTGAATAAAGAATTCAGGTTTCTTGAAGTGCGGTACGGTCTACAGATTTTCTTAAGTTCTCTCATCAGGGGTCAATCAAATTCCTGTAATGGAAAGTGTCCTCGCACTCCGGGGTACTTCGAATCAAGAGTTTCCGTTGTTTTAAGACAGTTCAAATGGAAAGTCAGTTTTCATAGTGAAATTGCATAATTCGTAACTCCCGACTGGAAGGTCGTATGAGCTCGGTTCTTTCATAGCCAGCATCATTTCAGCATTCTCTACATCTTTCGTGTTCGGATCAGAAGCCAATTCATCAAAGAAAGTGGTGGGCAGGGACGGAGCTAGAAAATTTAGGTAGTGGGGGCAATATCACATATAAATTTATAATTTTTTAAAAATGAAATTATTTTCAAATTAAAAAATATAATATGTATTTAAAATAGTTTATTAATTAAATATCATACTTTATATTTAAAAATTATATATATATATATATATATATATATATATATATATATATATATATATATATATATATATATATATATATATATATATATATATATATATATATATATATATATATATATATATATATATGCAAAATTTAGGTGCAAAAAATGTACATATATGATTTAAAAATTAAACTAGTAAAAAAATGAAATAGAAAAATATGTTATTAATGGTGTGTTTAGTCTAAAAGTTAAATGAATAAAAACAAAAAGAAAATTGGAGATATAATATGACTCTAATGGTTGCTTATACGTACGTTACAGTTTTGCTTTATGACATCCATATATGTTTTGCTTTATTCCAGTCATGCATGGTCGCATATAACGTCAAATTGAAACATATAGCCATAGGAGAGTAATACATATAAATAAAAGTTAAGTAGGGGCACATGCCTACAATGTTGGCAATGTGGTTCCGTCCCTGGCGGTGGGAATTAATTTTTTCTAAGATTCGGATTTATTTGGTCCACTGTTTAACCAGATTTTTGGTAAACAACGCTAGTCTCTTATTAAAGGTTACAGACGAGATCAACTAGAGAATCTCATAACTAATTGTGCTATGTTTGGTTTAAATGTACTTTTGACTTGTATTTAATGCATAAAGGATAAAACTTGAAAAGGGTGTAAATGCACAGAATTTAAGGGAAAGTGAAAAAAATTGACATAAAAGGTAATAAAAAGTGCAGAAAGCAATAAGAATTTTAAGGGATTAAAAAAGAAAATCATTGCATAATAATGTAAAATGGTACGCATACGTACATTTCAGAAAGTTACACTCGTTTCTCACTAATTTGCTCAGAGATTGAGTATTCTTTTGCAAACGTAAAAATGCGGACCCTAAATCCTATGAACAAAGTCGTTTATATAGACTTTCAAACAATAACTGCCCCTAACGGTCGACTAATCATCTGAAGACATGTGTCCCACACATGCAACCTTCACCTGAGAGACTTCCACGTGTCTTAGAGTAACAAACTGCCCAGTCTTATCTGTTTCCAACTCACAAGCCTCGACTTTGACTAAACTTACAAAACACTAACAAAAACTCTTAAGTTTTTTTTTCCTTCTAAAAATATTGCGTTTAGTCGACCACATATTTTGTATGAGGTCGATCGACTTCAACTTTAAAATGCTCTTATGGCCTTCGACTAAAAGGAAATTGGTCACAACTTTTAAATAGTAATTCGAAATTTCAAGGTAACAAATTTCCCCCCAAAAGGCCACTTTCGACTAAACACTGAAAGGAGAAAGATGGCGTTTTAAATTCTTCATAATTTCGACTTCAGTAATGATTTCAACGCCATAATTGCACCACAATTTCCAATGCTGTAATCATTACCTAACTCCGAGGTAGTGGGCTATTAACCGCTGCCCTCCACTTTCTTGCTTCAGTTCCCAAAATAATGCTGAAAAGATGCTTTGCTCTTCGAAAACCCTAAACTGTGACGTAATCATCAGACTTGAACTCTCTATAAAAGCTTCTCATCTTTCTCTCTTCAAACCTTCTTCTTTTACTCTTCTTTTACTCATTCTTACCTTCATCGCTTTCTGCAAAAACTTCTCTTCTCAAGTTCCTGAAAATCTCTGTCCCCAACCATGGCTGTTCCTTCCACTGTTTACGACATCGGTGCTAACCCTCTAGCTGCCATTATTTCCCGTGAAGAAGAAGAAAAAGGATTATAGTTTTCTCTTTAACCTGCAACAGACGATGCAAAACTCACCATCTGGAAAAACCAAATGTTGATTCCTTTTCAAACTTCCGATAAACTCCTAGCATTCTCAGGACCATATCCGGATCATCGTTCACATCCCAAAAAGGTACAATCGTTTTTCCCTTATTTTTCGGCTACCATGCTCGTTTCTTTTGGGAAAAATCGTCAACTAGACTTGAAGTTCATGGATCCTGCCATGAGAGTTTTTCATTCGACTCCACCACCGGGCAATAAAGATTATCTAGCTTGGCTCGACAAGATTCAAGCGAAGAAACAACAAAGATGGGAAGAACTAGGGATCTTCGACGCCATCCAATTGTCGAGGATCTTGCCATGGATCCCTCTAGATAGCTAAAGCTTACATCCCCATGGCCATTCAAGTGCATGAGGGTCGAAAGATTTCCTCAGGTAAGATTTTGTTAGCCTATCTTTAACAAAACTTAGGCTTAGCCTCTTTAATACTGAAACACCTTCACGAAACTACAAAACAGCTCTCTCTATCAGGCCCTTACTGGCTACTACAACACTGGCTAAATGCCACTTTCGAGTCACACCTTCATTTTACCATATCACCGGCTACTTTAGAAGTCATGCACGACCGGCGCGTCGAAGGCATCAAGCTTTCTTTGCATACTCCCCAATGTGAGTCCAACAAGGCGAACTTCATGAAGTTCATTAAACTGTTCTCATAATGTATGGTCTTCCTTTTGTCCATGGCTCCTTTCTCCAATAGGTGCTTTGGACCGTATTGGTTTAGGGCCATCTTTCCAGGCAAAACCCCGACAACACATGCTCACCTGAATGTTATTTGGGCAGCATTTTTAACTCCAACTCTTTTGTCATATCGAATCGAATCCACTGGCAAATGTTATGGGTTCACGCGTTATCAACCTAACCTGGTGTCTCGACAATTTTGCCTTAGCCAAATATTACCCAAAAGTCTATACACTCATGAAACTGACATTTGTTGGTCGGGAAGACCATTCACCTCTCGAAACCATGATGACTGCTTAAAGTTCCATAATAAACAGTTTCTAGAACATCCCAAGTTTACTTTTCAAAACTCTTACTTGACAACTAAAGAATTTGAGGACTGGTGGTGTCAATACTACCAATTGCTTGATGCCCCCTCCTTCGTCAAAAAACTAAAAACTGCCTTTAATTATTATATTATTATTATTTAAATTATTTATTAAATAGGAATATAGATTAGAAAATTATTAATTAAAAAAAGAGGGGGGTGTATTTTATGTTCAATAGTAAATTTTAGGAGGTATTAATAGAGACAGGCCAGACCCAATAGACTTTAAAGTCCGTTGGACATTGTGTAGGTGGGTTCATGGACTTATGGTGGGTTGCAGGAATCCTGACTGTTCGATCTAGATCTAATGGTCCACAAAGTTATGATATGGGACGTAGATCCAAAATATGAAGATCCGATGGCCTGCATGTTTGGTTGACCGAGGGAGTACGGTAAGGTTAGCAATGGGCCGCTATCTGAAAAACTCATATCTCCGAACGACTTAATTAACTCAAATTCCTTAACCATCATTGCTAACATATGGAAGGTCTTTCGGCTTAAAGCATCAGCTACAACATTCACTTTACCCGAATGGTAATTCAAACCGAAATCATAATCCTTTAACAGCTCCAACCACCTTCGGTGTCTCATATTCTATTCCTTCTATCCAAATAGATACTCCAAGATCTTATGGTCACTAAATACTTCAAATCCAAAACCATAAAGATAATTTCTCTGAATCTTCAATACAAACACAACTGCAGCAAGTTCTAAATCATTCGTAGGATAATTCTTTTCATGAATCCTCAACTGTCTTGACGCATAAGCAACTACTTTATCATTCTGCATAAGTACACCTTCTAAAACCATCTTGGAAGCATCACAATATACTACAAAACATTCTCCCGGCTTAGGTAATGTCAACACCGGAGCCGTTGTCAACCTTTTCTTTAATTCGGTAAAACTCTCTTCGCATTGAACATCCCACACAAAAGCTTTGCCCTTACAAGTCTGTTGTACCCTAATTTTTGACCACTGAGATCCCACCATATTCCAAATAGTAGGATCATCATCATTATCATTATCATCATGCATGCATCATTTGCTAACAAAAAAAATACAAAAATTGTTGTTTGTTGCTTGTGTCTTAAGACAGGAGACTGATCAAGAGGAGACTGAGCAAATTAGGGTTTTGAGGCCCACAAGGAAGTTCAAACATTCTCCCATGTTCAACAGGTTCTCCCATCAATATCAAAGCCCAAGGATGGCCCAATTCAAGATCAACAACTCTCAAGATCACATGAGACCCCAATTAGGGTTTTGACCTAATTCCACTTAAGGGTTGACTTTTAATTAGGACATGGCTCCAAGACTCAAACTACGACTTAAGGGCATCCAAATCAACATTATAATCCATCCACATCATTCATTTGAAGAGGAGACCTTGATTCATGTGGAATCCACAAAACTGCAGTTCATTTGGAAAAGTCAATTGTGTGGGTCAACCTTTGACTTTTGAGAAAAATGGTCAACCATGAACTTTTAAGGATTCAAATCCTCATATGGCTATTGAAGACATTTGACCAAGAGAAATCAAGAAAATTCATCAAGAATCAAAAAGTCAACAAAAGTCAAAATTAGGGTTTTTAAGTGATTTTGACCTCATTTTGGGAACTTCAAATTTCACCTACACAGTTAAAATTATCCCAACATGAAAGTTATAAATCTTAATTAATTAAACAACTTTGTCTCTGCTCATGGTTTCATCAAAAATGATTATTTTGAGAGATATGGAATTTTGAAGATTATGTTCAAAAAACTTAGAAATTTTAAGTGTTTTCACTTAGATTTTTCTTAACTTTGTGGTCATTTTTCTCCATGATCCCAAAAGAGTTCGAGGAAACTTTTAACAAGTGAATTGAAGTATGTAGAAAGGGATTTCCAAAGATACCATTAGCCTGAAATTCCATGGCTTGAGCTAGGAGATATGATTTTGTGAAGAAGGCTCCATAACACTTGAAAAACTCCATGAACATGAAGAAGTTATGAACCAAAACCATTTCAAAATGAAAGATTCCTTTCTTGCAGCCCATGTAACTTGTTTCAAACACAAAAATCAGTTGATTTCACTTGCTTTTGAGCTATGATCCAAGTGTTATAAACATTGCCCAAGATTTCATGCTATTTCAAGACTAAAGGCAACACTTCCATTTTAGAAAAGCAAAGCTTTATGCACAAAGTCCACTTCTTGAGCCTCTAACTTATTCCCTCTGTACCAAAAGCAATCCAAAAACCATAAGCAAGTTCTTACGATCCAGAGAAAAGTCATTGCAAGCATGATTGGACTTGTACTTCACCATGGGAACCATAACTTTCTCATTTCTTCACAAAGAAGCAAAGTGGTACAACATAAGTTTGAAGCAACCTTTTGAACTGATTTTTCCCTCCACAAACCACAAATTATGCCTATAAATAGAGGCCTTTGCTTATGAAATCAAACACACAACAATCCTCAATCTCACCCTCTCACTTGAAATTTCAAAATTGTGTCATTTTCATTTCACTAGCCATTTTTAGTTACAGAAGTTCTGGGTGAAAACCAAGTATCCCAATAGCTTCTAAACATCATTTGTGAGCTGTTCATCATCTCCACCATCCTCAAAAACCACTCAAACTCAAAATTACCATTTCTACCTCCATTAATATACCATATAGAGACAATCCAAACCACCAAACAAGTTCTGTAACACTCAGAATCAAATCCACCATTTCACATTTCTTGTTTTCTAGGTGCTATCGGGTTTGAAGTTCCAAGTACTTTCAGTTCATCCCAAGCATTCAGTTAGCATCCTTAGGACCTAAGGAAGCTATTTGGATCATTACAACACTTCTCTAACACCTCTAAGCAAGGGTTCGATCTCCACTTTCAGAGGTAAAAACTCAAACATAGAACTCATGAATTTCGTAAAACAAAACTCGATACAAATCTACTCAGAATCATGTAGGGAATAAAAGCCCTAAGGTTTTAGGGATTAATTGGGCATATTCATCATTTAATTTTAATTTAAAATTTTAGGGTTCTTGAGCATTTTCACGAAATTCATGAGTTATAGTGAAAATAAATGAAAACTAAGACCATATTTAAAATCCTTGCGAAATTATGAGAAAGATGCTATATTCACATGTTTGATTTGATGCGAAAATGAGAGAGTTGCATTTTTGAGAAAAAAATGTTACAGTAACTGTAACAACGAAGAAGATGAAGTTTGAAAATTCAGATTTTGAACTTTGTTTATTTTATATTTATTGCAAGTCATTTCTATAACGACTACATTGTTCAGCATAAGTGGCAAGCACGCACATGTTAAAGCTTTACTCTCCAAGGGCGTGGGTTCGAATTCCCCCTTTTGCAATTTGCATTTTATTTTTCAATTTTTAATATTTGGTGCATGTTTTACTATTTTATGATCTAAGTGGGCCTGATGATCACCAATTGGCGTTTGGCCCAGAGGTCTTGTTTTATGTTGGTAAAGTGAAGGTCCTGGGTTCAAATCCTCTAGGGGCCAAAACCTTATTTTTAACACTTGCTTATTTCTCTTTTATTCCAAATTTTGAAAAATCACTAAAAAAAGAAAAATTAACTTTTTTAATTTTTTCTTTTTTGTGTTATTTATTTATGTTGTCTATTTTTATGTTATGATTAAAAATCCAAAAAATATTTATTTTCATCTCATTTAAAAATTAATCAAAAACATGTCTTTTTATGTATTAAAAAATCAACCAAACAAATCACTTTTATTTGAATATCTCTTCAAAGTAGCTTTTTATCTTTTTGTAAATATTTGTTTAGGGTTAGGATATCATGTCTTTAACTTCCTCATGTACCCTTAATGTCATACCCCAAAATTTTCCCATCATATTTTGGCTCACATGACTTTCAATTGCTCAAGACTATACAAGATTTGGGCACATTTACCTGTCTCCTAAGCAACAAGCCATAACTAGGGTTTTGCTTCTCTCCAAGTAAAATCAACTTCTGATACTTCAAGTGGACTTCATGACCTGTCATATGTCTCATAGTATCCTCATGCCAATTTTCAAGCTCTGATTCATAAGATTGCTCAGTCAAAAGCTCAGACGATCAATAATCGACTAGTTTGACCTAAAAGTCAACTGTGGTCAACATACAGTCAAAACTCCTGGTTTTTGGTCAACATAAACATTTTGAAGTTGAATTCATCATTTGATCAAGGGTTGGTGTTAGCTGAAGATTTCGTTTGGGAAGAATATCCTTCGAAGGTTTGAAATTCGAAGGAAGATGGTTACTGATGACCATCTTTGAGATCAAAAATAGCTACTGATGGCCATGTTCGAGAATGATGGTTTAAGTTAGGACGGAGACAGTTAGCACTGAAGCTAAATTCGAAAAGAATCATCTTTGAGGACTTAAACGTTTTTACGAAATATGTAAAGTACTGAAGCTTAGCGTATTTTCGTGGCATTCTCGATTCTGATTACGTTGCCACGTGTCGAAAGAGGATTCAGGCGGGAGGATTTGAATTTCGAAGTAGTTTATATAACTGCACAAAGACAGATGGCATCCCAAGGATTCTCGTGAGTAACGTGGCATCAGATTAGTGTAGGACTGTTAGGGTCGAAATTAGTATAAATAAGGGTCTTAGTATTAGGATTCCGTGTGTTCATTTTGTACAAATCACTCATATTGCTCAAGTATCAAGTGTTAAGAGAACGAGTTTCGCTGAGAAATGTACGTATGACACCAACACCATTTTAAATACATTTGTATCTTACCTTATTCAAGTCTCTTTTGATATTACTGCATTTCGTTTACTTTTTGTCATTTACGTTCCTGCACTCTTTATCTTCATTTTACTTAGTTTCGAAGCATTTACGTTTCTACACTTTAAGATTCTTGCACTTTACAGTTTTGTCTTATATTTCGTCTTTATCTTACCCTTCGCTGATGTTATATTTATGTGTATAACAAGGTGATTGCTAATCTTTATTTCTTTGATTAAGTATTTCTTATTTCGAGACAAGCCAACCATAGACATAATTCGAACTATCATGAATAACAACCTTTTTGACTATGTCCTAGGATCAATCTAGTCGATCCTGCGAGTAACCAAATCATATTTATTATAGTTTAGAAGACTAGCGGTTGTTTACCAGAAATCACCGTAAACAAATTGGCACGCCCAGTGGGACGGTGTCAAACAGATTGTTTTAATTGATTGTTTTGTTTTGTCTAGAAAATATCAAGACCTTGTATGAACCTTAGGAACGGTAAATTAACCAACAGTGCACAACCGATTCTACAACAAGAAAATGGTCAATGTGGCTAGTGGAGGGGGAAATCAAGATCACCCACAAGGTTCAGGAACAGTAGCGACAAATTCTACGCACGTTTCGACTTCTATTCAAGAGGTGTAGGCTATACCAGTTTCGACAGGATCTGAACCCATAGGTAGTTCCCAGACGGCACCCGGAAATACTACAGGGACAACAGGGACTATACCAGTTTCGAGTTCGACCACCGCGCCTCCATTCATTAGCGCAAGCGAGATACCACCTTTCTCGACAAACACCACAAATCAGATGTTTACCCCAAGACCACCGTCTGCCTCAGAGATGTGGAGATCCAATTTCCAATACGGAATGCCACATTCCTACATGACAGGATTAGGAGGAGCGGGGCCTACATACAATACAACTAACCCAACAGCGTTTTCGCCTAATGTTGGTTCGATAGGTCGAAGCGCACAGAATACTGGCTTCTCTGCCCAAGTACCCCCTTTTACCACAAGTAGTCAAGCAGCATTTCGACAGGAAATGGATGCAAGTAACCATGATATGTTAGGAACTCTTGCTAAAGAATTGGGCTCCATCTTGAATCTGTTAGCAACAAACATTGCTAGGACTAACCAGGATAATAAGGAAACTTTCCAGAAAATATCATCTCAAATAAATTGAATGGCAGATTTTTAGGAGTTCTACAAAATAGACGAAGGAACAACCAATCAACTTATCAGGAAGGGGAACCCATTCTAGAACAAGTTCGAGCCACAGCACCACCATCTAGACCAACACCAGTCGAGCAAAACCAAGTGATAGACTTAGAAACTCGAAGGCAAACGACTAACGTTGGCCAACAGGAAGTTGCCCAGCAACAGCCTAATCTGGTGATGGTAAGAAGAAACGAACATCCTGACGAAGTGGTCCATAGGGTTAGGAGAGACAATTTGGCAACAGAGAACAATCTCACTTCCATGATAGAGAGAATAATGGCTAACAATGACCTTAATACGGGCTTCGACGCCCAAATTATACATCCCCAATAGCAGAATATATCATGCAAACGGAATTGCCAACGGGTACCAAAGTACCAAAATTTACTAAATTTTCAGGGGACACCAATGAGTCTACCGTGGAGCACATAGCCAGGTATCTGACGGAAGCAGGGGATCTAGCAGGGAACGAAGATTTAAGGATTAAATACTTCCCTAGTTCGCTAACAAAAAATGCTTTTGTTTGGTTCACTACTTTGCCCCCAAATTCCATAGATGCATGGGCACACTTGGAGAGATTATTCCATGAACAATTCTACATGGGTCAAACCAAGATAAGTCTGAAATAATTGGCTAGCATCAAGAGGAAGTTCACGGAATCTATAGATGATTACTTAAACAGGTTCCGTTTGTTGAAGTCAAGATGCTTCACGACTTTCCCAGAGCATGAGTTAGTTGAAATGGATGCAGGTGGCCTAGATTATTCAATTCGAAAGAAACTGGATACTCAATACCTAAGAGATATGGCCCAATTGGCAGACAGGGTTCGACAAGTCGAACGATTAAAAGCAGAAAAGGCCAGAGCAAGTAAAAGTTATAAGAAGGAGAGAGTAGCATACGTCGAAGCAGACGACGTTGATGGCGAACCTTTCGAAGATTCATACAGTATGGAAGAGGTCGAAATAGATCTTGCTGAGTTAAAAGAGGCGCCACCTTATTCTTGCAAATTGCTCACCCCTTCTAATGGAAAAAATCCAGTAGAGAATGATAAAAGCGATAGATTTCCTAAGAAAACTTATACATTTGACGTCACTAAATGTGACGCAATATTTGATTTATTAGTAAAAGATGGCCAGATGATAGTACCTCCCAATTCAAAAGTTCCTCCGTTAGAACAACGGAAGAAGCGAGGTTTTTGCAAATATCACGGTTTTTTAGGCCATAAAACTTCACAATGTTTTCTTTTCAGGGATTTAATTCAGAATACTATCAAGGATGGACGTCTAAAATTTACCGACAAAACCAAAAACCATATGAAGGTTGACACAGATCCTTTGAGTGTGGCCGACACTAACTTGTGTGAACCATTTGACGTCAACATGGTGGAAGTATCTGAAATTGATGCTGCTGAATCAGAGATAAATTCAGGTGGAAAGCAGGCTACTGAAAGCCTAAATATCAATTCGATCTTCAATACTGATGTTGAAGGATCCTTTGATGCTGAGATGGCTGAAGATCTGAAAGGAAAAACAAGTGAGGCCATTGAAGACCTCACAGTGAAGCTTCAGCAGATACGAATTTCTGAGAGGGAACAGTCTGAAGGCCTTTATCTGAAATAGAAGAACTAGAAAAATGGCTGATAAGGGAGAAAGGAAATATTGAAATCCCACCAAGAGGGAACAGTCTGAAGGATTATCTCTGGGATTTTCATGTGAAAAATGGTGGAAAAATGCTGATGTGCCCAAGATGTTCAGTTATGCTGAATCGAAGGGTTCAAGCCAATTTCGAAAGGGCCCTACGAGAAAGAATGGAGCAGCCTTGGAGAGGAGGAAACTTATTGCTCAAGGTGTACCCGAGGACTGAAGAAAGCTTGGTGGGTTTCTTGGTCAGATGTCACAACGATAACTCTGAGATTGCATTGTGCCCTAGGTGTGGGGCAGTCTATGATGAATTTTTAGCAAGATCATTCGAAAGGGTGTATCTCTACATGGGTCGGGAAACTCAAGGACTTCGTCCCAACTTGTATGGGTTCGATATCAGGACCCCATCAAGGAGGCCTGACAGCCCACACCCTAGAGCTCGAAGGGTCACATTCAAAGTTCCTGCCGACATACCCATGGATAGATGGATGCAAGCTTGTGCCAAAACCAACAAATGGCGAAGTTGGGACCAAGGAGGAAGAACTGCAATGGCATATAGGAAGCAATTCCAGACTTCCAGTCGAGAGATGTACAGGTTGGAGAACTACAGAGGCGAATATCCTATGTCCAGATCACAATGGAGAAGGCACCAGAGGATGAAGAAAGCACAAAGGGAATACAAACCAAGGGAGACTAGAGAATCAAGTAGCAATCAAGTCCCAATGCAGGGGGCAAGGACAAATAAACCTCTAGTGGAGCGTAAGCTGTTTGATTCTGAAAATGAGAAAGAAGAAGAAAAAATGCATTCCAGCCCTTGGAAGGAAGACGATAGGATGACAAATGATTTTGACTCAGATGGAGTATCGTCGATAAACTTAAATTGCAATGTTGTGTCAGTACTACCTCATGAATTTAACAAAGAAACTGAAGTTGAAGATTGTGAGGAAGCTGATGAGGAAGAGATGGCAAGACACAGACCTGTGTGTTATTATGTGCTGAACAATGAGGCAGTCGAAGAGCAGAACGCTTTCTTCGAAAGGCCTGATGAAGGTATGAGGAATCATTTGAAACCACTCTACATAAGAGCCAAGATTGAGAATGTTGGCATTAAGAAAGTCTTAGTAGATGGGGGGGTAGCAATGAACCTAATTCCCCAATACATGTTGAAGAGAATTGGTATGTTCGATACTGATATAAGACCACATAACATGGTTCTGTCCAACTATTAAGGCAAAATAGGGCAAACCTTGGGAGTTGTTCAAGTAAATCTAACAGTGGGTTCAGTCACGAGACCAACGATGTTCATGGTGATACCAGCAAAGGCTAATTACAATCTTTTGCTTGGAAGAGAGTGGATCCACGGAGTGGCGGCTGTGCCTTCGACGATGCATCAAAGACTAACCATTTGGAGAGAAGATGGCATAGTAGAGAACATTGAATGAGATCAAAGTTACTACATGGCTGAAGTCAATCAGGTCAACAAAACTAGTTTCGACAGAAATTTGGCGAACATAGGACCTTGCCATGCTGCTGAAGATATATACACTCCAAAAAAATGCTTTGTACTATTTGTCTTTACATCCTAATCGATTCCAATGGAATAAAGAAATAATGGACGGTCCAGAAGATACCGCACCAATAGAGCATTATCCAACAATACGGCCAATAGGCTGGGATGATGACGTTGATAATATCTAAGTCATCCTTCTTCGAAAAGATTTCGGCTTATATAGCCGAGAACAAAAGAAAGACGGCTCTCGAAGCCGAATTATCAAACATGATGGTTAATGCAGTTCCAGGAAAGGAAGAAACGACAGATTCGGGGATACACACACTACAACACGCTGGGGCTTTAAAAGCGCTTTTTATGGGCTTTTAAAGCGCTTAAAAGCGCTGTGAAAGCCAGCGCTGGCGTAGGTAACAAAAGCGCTTCAGAAAGCGCTCTGGTAGGCCCCCCCTATAAGAGCGCTTTTCTGGAAAAAGCGCTCTGGTAGGCCCCCCTATAAGAGCGCTTTCATGGAAAAAGCGCTCTGGTAGACCCCCCTTTAAGAGCGCTTTTTCCAGCAAAGCGCTCTGATAGCCCCCCCTATGAGAGCGCTTTTTCTGGAAAAAACACTCTGACAGCCCCCCCTATAATTGCTTAATATAAAATTGACACAAATCCTCTTTGATTTCTTCCAACTTAAGTCTCGGGTACCCAGCAGCACGGAATTCGTCAAGGTACTACAAAACAAAAACATAATATGAATGATATATTTAGTTAAATGTAATAAATTATATGAAATTATCTTAAGTTATAAATTCATACCGTGAGCGGAATCTCTAATTGATTCGCCTGAAGGATTTCTTTCATAAACCTCAAAACAAAGTATCCGCAATCGTAACTGTTTCGCTGTTGCGGACACTACATAGAAAAACAAATAAGATTTTATAGTTGTCTTGTTTTATCAAGTAGCATAAATATTATAAGCAAAATTGTGAAAAATAATGTACCTGTGTCATACCCCAAAATTTGCCCTCCCATATTCCATTCACAATGATGCAAAGCTCAGGGTTCAGTCCCAAAGACTACTCACTCCAAAGTCCAGAAAATCCATAGTCAACTGGTTTGACCTAAAAAGTCAACCACCACCAGAGCATAGTCAAAGCTTCCCAATTTTGGTCAACATCTAGTATGTGAAGTACAACCATCATTTGATCAAAGATTGATCATGATTCCATTAATAGAAACTCAGAGATGAACAAATACACAAAGGTTCAAATTAGGGTTTCTTAGGAGAAAGTCAACCCAACTTTGACTGGGCATAACTTTCACATGGAACATCAAAAATTCCCCACTCAAAGCCTATGTTGAAGGAAATTGGATTATCTACAAATTTGTCTCTCACAAGCCAGGGCTAGAAATGATTCATTTGAGAGATACAGTGCAAAAGATTACAGGTCCTTTTCAGGCATCCTCCAAAAGCAGTTTTTTGGCAAAGAGGATATGATCGAGATAAAAGCTCCAAATGAAAAATATGTTCCAAAGTGGCTTATAGAGGACCTCTTGAGGTTTCCAAAAAGTATTAGAACTCCTTCATAGCTCAAAAATTGAGTGAGATATGATGGATCAAAGTTGGTGGATTTTGGGGGACCAAATGTGAAAAAGGAGGTTCAAATTAAGAAATCTTGCAAATGGGCCTATGGTTTTATAGTACAAACTTGGTTCACAAGTTACTAGCATGCCCAAAATGAAATGCCACGAAATTAAACATATTATTTGAATTTTTAGGATTTTTATTTCATTTTTTAATGATTAAATTAAATGGAAAATCAAATAAATTGGTAGAAGATGTATTTTGAGTGATTTCTATCAACATTAAATGGCAAAATATATTCAATTTTCGTGCACCACATGATTGGAAGGAGAAGATTGAAATAAGGCCAAAATAGAAAGTTTCCATTTGAAAATAAAATCAATTTTCTCAAGTTGGCAAGATTTGATTCAAAGGGCTTTGGGATAGTTTTGTTGACCTAATTTGATCCCCTATAAGTACATGACACAAGGCATATGAATAAGGGGACGAATTTCTGCAGAGAGAGCCATCATCAAGAACACAAAAAACTCCATATAAACTCGAATTCGGTTTTGGGGAAAGGGGGCATTGCAAGGAGTTTGGGAGAGTGCAAAAGATTCCTTGGAGGTCCCTGAGTCGATTGGGATCGTTACACTGCAACAACAATACCAGAACAATCTCCAATTGACCGAGGTAAGTAACACTGAAACTTGACTCGAGTAGGATAATCCACGCATTCTTATGTAGTTTTGATTACATATTATGGTTTGTATGTGTGTTGCGAACGTGTATGAACCTTTAATTGAAATTCTGGGCGAGATTGGTGCGGGTTGCCATTGATGAACAAGTTAGGGTTCGCCAAATCGATTTGGGGCTTTTCTATTTAAGGTAAAATCAAAGGAAATCATGGGTATAACTAAACTTAGGAGACTTGGACGAAGCGAAAGGTATATTCGCGAAGAATTTATATTCGTATATGGGGTTTTTAGGGTGTCGACTGATTCTGCTACGAAAAGTGTTGGTAGCGAAACCGTAGCATATATGATAGGTTTTTTTGCAGGTCCTCTGGGGAAGATGATGAGCTGGCAGCATGCCAATGGCTCATTCAAAATTCGCGCGCGTTTGGGTTTCGGTTTATGGATTTCCCATATTACGATATGAACGCGTGTAATAAACCAACTAGCGCATGTGGTTGAGTGGTTAAGAGAGGCAGTTGTGAGGGGAGGGTCGCTGGTTCGAATCCTTCCTCCGACAATATTTTTGTGAAAAACATTGACACATGATCCACTGTGTGCACAGCACTATAGGCGCACCACACTCCCTCAAAATCTGGCCAATAAAACCTTAGTGCATTAGATCCAACGTCCCAGGCTTAATACCCATGCTATACACCCTAACAACAATCACACTGTATCAAATTCTATTAAACCATAATAGTTTTAATTAAATATTTATTTTGATTAAATCTCTTTTAATATATTTATTTATGTAATAATATTTATTTTTACAAATAAATTAGTACATGATATTTATATTAAAAATGCAATTTATTGTTCGTGCCGATTAAATCGATTAATCGCTATGGGCAAATAATAATTTTAATTAAAATGTTTATTTAATTAAAATAAAATACAAATGATTTCTATTTAGTTAAATGGTTGCAACTATTTTATTAGTTGTGATGATTAACTTTCCTATTTTCTAAATTCCAATTTGTTATTATTTGTAATCGTGTTAATCGGTTATGAGGGGTAACAATACAAAATAAAATTCACAAAAAATAATAAAACACAATAATTCATTATTAGTGATAATCGAATCAATCGATTTGAATTGGTAATGGTACAAAACCCCTAATCTTTTGACTATGGTGATCAAACCTATTGATCATCGCGGTTAATTGTGCCAAATCAGGGTTGTACGCCCAGAACATCTAAAACAACTTCAAAACATTTTTCAAACATTTTTCAAACTTCAAACTCCAAATACAGATTTTTATCTACGACAGGCTATTCAAAGCCTAAAAACCTTCAAATCAAATTTCAAACCTTAAGGGCGTACAACCCGTCCCCCAAACTACGTTGACTCTGATTCTCCCTAAGGAGATACGTAGGCACTTGGCAACAAGGCGAGTCCCCTTCCCTCTAAATCTCATTTTTTCCCGTTTCATTTTTCTTAATTATCTAACCCTCGAAAGCATAAACCTTACCTTAATACTCTTAGCCATAAAACTGTTGACCTTAGATTCAAAGCCATAGGAAAGGGTTGAGGGTGCCTAACACCTTCCCTCGACCTGAATATAGTATCTTACCCTGATCTCTTAACTGCGTAGGTTTCCTATTCGCCTTGGTAGAATAGGTGGCGACTCTAAATGTTTAATTTTAGGGCAGGTTGCTACAGCTGGCGACTCTGCTGGGGATAACTTAAATGGTAAATACTATGCTCCTATAGGTTATAGGTTTTGGCAGAGTTTAGGTTTGATAACTTTTTAGGGTTTGGCTAATTCGCCATTTTTATGGTTTGTGTTTCGTTTTATTTTTATTTATTTCTGCCTAAAATTATTTAATTATATATGTTTATATATTTGCATTTAATTGCATAAATGTTATATTATATGCACTGTTGTGTTATTATGTTGTGTTAAAACCCTAAGTGTGGGAGTTAACTTTGAGATCAATAGGGGAGTATGAATCGCCTACGAGTCTCATTGATAACTCCACTCGGAGTGGGTTAGGTATTTGGAAAGGTCCGAAACGAAGCTTGACTTTGTGGAGGGCTGGACTGGATACTTAGATGATCTCTCCGGGAACCTACCCCAAAAATTCGAACCTCATGGATAAAATGAGTTGTTCTAAAATCCGAAGAGACAAAAAGTCTCGGAGGCTACGAACGACCCCATGAGACCTTCTAGAATCCCCTATAAAAAGGTTGGCTCCCAAGAGCCGCTACGTCAAACCTATGAACTTATGTGATTGTGTGCTATATGTATATATATGTGTTGATCATTATTTTTATTATTTCTTTTTCATTCATCATTTATCATGAGCATTCTTGCATCATATTTTATTCAAAAAAAAAAGAGAAAGAAAAAAGGATATCATACATATCATGCATGGCATACACATCATTTTCATGACATTAAGAGAAGATTCCTCTTCTATCTCCAGAACAAGGGACCATTGGGAAGGATAACCTAACATCCCGACCATATTATCCAACAAGATTTCAGCAGAAGAGATCAATGGATCAGCAAAAGCAACAGGGTGGCCAACGCACCTGGAGGTCCAAGCCAAAACGATCATTCACTCCGTTGTACATGCCATTATCTCAAGCTTTGCAACATCTGCTCAACCAAAACTTGGTAACTCTGCTACCTCCATACTCAGCTCCAGTTAACCCCGCTCCTGGGTACAAGCATCATGCTAGGTGCGCTTATCATTCAGATAGTCCTGGTCATGATACAGAGGATTGTGGGCCATTAAAGCACAAGATCCAAGATTTGATTGAAGAAGGGCTCATTGAGTTCGAAGATCCTCGCAAGTCTAATGCCATAGGTGGCTAGAAGGAAGATTTCTTAGATCATTAGTTTTGTTTTCATTCGCAATTTCTTTCCGTTTGTTTAAACATCAGTCTTACGACATATGCTGTGTACTTTACAATAATCATTAATGCGTTGCTTACGTTCGTCTTGATTTACTCCTAGTGTTCTCACTATATTTAAAACTGTGTTTTTACTTGGTTTTCTTCTTTGTGATATTCAACTCTCGTTAAAGTCGTACACCTTTTGAGGGAGAATGACGAAAACGATACCATAATTTCATACACTATGCTTTCGAACAGACCGTGTTGACGATGTACAGGCATTTGTTCAATCCCTAAAATAATGGAGATATAAGGATGTTAATCCCTCGTCAACCCCTTTGAGCCCAAAGAAGTAGGAGTTTTCCTTCATACAAAATAAAACCCTTAATATATAACCTGGGGTAGGGTAGCTGCTCAGTTAACTTAATTATTCCAAACTGTTCCTTTGAACATAACCACCGATGGTTCTCCGTCATGATTAAACCTGGCAGTCAATATCCGCAAAGAAAAAAAGAGAAAGCAATGCAAAAGCCTGCTGAGTCAAAACCTATTAAGGAGACTTAGGCAACATTGGGGCATCCCGCTGACTGCAGTTTTAAAACGAACAGTTCAGGCAAAAGTTAGGGACAACAAAGTCAAAAAGAGGTCATTACATACCCTCACAAAAGAAAAGAAAGGAGGATGACTGCCTTTGCAGATAAACCTTTGGTTTTTGAACCATCATAAATGTCAATGTCATAATTCCCAAATTCTTTTGGAGAATAAACGCATAGCTAACTGAGCATAGGACTGGAGAACATCACGAAGATGGGGATGGGTACGAATAAACTTTGAGCCTCTATCTTTTGTTTCTTTAAACCATGAACCAGGCCACGTTGCAACCCTTAAAAGTCCTAACTGAAACATGGTTAGTTCGAAAGCATACCGATACCAAAGGTATCCCGACTCCTTAAGGTTTACTATAACTTTTGAGTTGATATCACTTTCTTACAACAAAAAAAGAACTTCATTTTATTCAAAAATGTTTTTTAACTTTCAAGACAAACATATGCATTCGCATCTTATGAATTTCATTACAAAGTACATTTGTCTATGTGGATTCAGATGTTTAAACATCAGGGAGAAGCTGCATGGGGCATGGCTAATGGCTAAAAATCCTACTGACGGATGAAGTAACTTTTAAAAGCTTGTCAAAAGAAGAAGCATCTTTTATGGATGACTGGGATGTCCAATGTGTACATGGCACAATTCGTCATCATCCCATTTATATG
The DNA here is from genome assembly GCF_029867415.1 of Vicia villosa. Classification (NCBI taxonomy): domain Eukaryota; kingdom Viridiplantae; phylum Streptophyta; class Magnoliopsida; order Fabales; family Fabaceae; genus Vicia; species Vicia villosa. The sequence goes on from NC_081182.1 coordinate 171,909,111, forward strand.
GGGCAATCTAATCAAGATTCATGGAATCTCTCAAAGACGTTGAATAGCCCATGGGGCAAGCTCCTTAACTGGGGGTACGTCACAAAGGTCAATCATTATCAGATGGTATCAATACCACTCTCACACCCTTTCCAGGAACCTTTATAGGATATTTCTCAATCTATCCATGCAGTCTTCTTGAAGACATGTTCAAAAACTTCCTCACCCTTTCTACGAGCCTTTTTCAGGTATCTCTCTTTATTTCCAAACCCTTTCAAACAGTCTTCTCTAAGACATATTCCTTTCTACGAACCTTTTCTAGGTAGTCTTCTGTAAGACATCTCTTAACTTTTTCAGTTGGTCTTTTAAGACATATTCAAACTTCTCTTATGCTTTCAAAACCTTATCAAACTTTGTTTAAAGTACAGAGTCTTTTCTAAGACAATTCACCGTCCTTTCTAGGGGTAATCTTCTCCAAGATGTCTTTTCCTAAGTTTTGTTTAAAACACCACAAAAACAGTCCTTGTCCTCTATAGGAATATTTTTGACACTCCTCATAAACATATCCTTTGAGCTTTGTTTAAAGCATAGTCTTATTTAAGACAATTTCCCATTCTCCCCGAGGACCTGTCCAGGTAATCTCACAAAAAAAAAACAACATCATCCCATTCTGAGTACCCAGCAAATCACTATCCGTCAGGCGCGACCGAAACGCGTGACTCAGCATCTGCTTCATATTCAAACCAACACTTAGCATCAAGGAGACCTCTAAATTGGTCTAATCAAAGACGATCATTCCTGATAAAAACCCTTAGATGGGGAAGCCACGTTCAGAGGGTTTTCCTAGAACAGGGGCATACAATCCAGAATCCTATTGACTGGGGGGCATATCTTTCAAGAATTCAAACACTGGGGCAATGCATATCAGGCAAGACATGGTGAAATTCGAGTTCCCTTGAAAGGTCCCTCCTTCAGATTAAGGGGCACGTCTCTCAAAATTTCCAATATTCGGGAAGTCACATTGGCATCATACAAAGAGCATTGTTGCATATTTGATCTTCTCACGCCTGTACCATTCACATCCCGCAGTGTGGGATCGGCATACATGCATAATTCTCATTTATTTTGAGAATCTCATTACATGACACATGCATCATGACATTGCATACAACTAACGCTGCCTTTTCAGGTCACTTCATAATCAAAAGGATGTTATCATCCAATTACAGTGCAAATAAGATCGTATCAACGATTCAATCTTAATAGATACAATTCTAATACCTCATTCCAAGTCTTTCTTCAAAGACAATCCAGAAGCAATCTAAGAATTTCTCACCTCTCCAGGTAGTCTTGTCCAAGACAATTATCCTAACCTTTCTAGGCAATCTTGTTTAAGATGTATCCTATCCTTTCTAGGTAGTCTTGTCTAAGACGCTCCATGTCCTTTATAGGAACCTTTCTAGGTAGTTTTGTTTAAAACATTTCATGTCCTTTATAGGAACCTTTCTAGGTAGTTTTGTTTAAAACGTTTCATGTCCTTTATAGGAACCTTTCTAGGTAGTTTTGTTTAAAACATTTCATGTCCTTTATAGGAACCTTTTCTAGGTAGTTTTGTTTAAAACGTCTTATGTCCTTTATAGGAACCTTTCTAGGTAGTTTTGTTTAAAATGTTTCATGTCCTTTATAGGAACCTTTCTAGGTAGTTTTGTTTAAAATGCTTCGTATCCTTTATAGGAACCTTTCTAGGTAGTTTTGTTTAAAACGTCCTACGACCTTTATAGGAACCTTTATAGGTAGTTTTGTTTAAAACGTATCATATCCTTTATAGGAATCTTTCTAGATGGTTTTGTTTAAAACATATCGTTCCCTTTATAGGAATCTTTCTAGATGGTTTTGTTTAAAACGTTTCATATCCTCTATAGGAATCTTTTTAGATATTTTGTTTAAAACATTTCATATCCTTTATAGGAATCTTTTTAGATAGTTTTGTTTAAAACTCATCATTCCCTTTATAGAAACCTTTCTAGTTAGTTTTGTTTAAAACGTATCTTATCCTTTATAGGAACCTCTCTAGGTAAATCTTGTTTAAGATGTCTCGTATCCTATCTAGGAGCCTTTCCAAGTGAGTCTTGTGTAAGACGTATTACATCCTTTTCAAAAAAAAAACCTTTTCTAGGTTAGTCTTGTGTAGGACATATCATACCTTTCTAGGTAATACTGTTTAAGACGTTTTAATTTCCTTTCCAGGAACCTCTTTAGGTTAATCTTGTTTAAGACATCCCATCTCCGTCTAAAAACCTCTCCAAGTGAATCTTGTTTAAGACACATCTCAGCCTATCTAGGACAGTCTTGTTAAAGACACACCATGCCTTTCTAGGTAGCTTTCTTAAAATATTTATCCAATCTTTTCTAAGATACACCTAGTTCTTTTATAGAACTCCTCAGTTAGTCTTCTCCAAGGCATTCTTCCTAAGCATTGTTCAAAGCCTAAGCTTCTCCGCGTCAACCTTCAATACACCCTATTCAGGAATCTCTTCAGGTAGTCTTATGTAAGACATTACTCTCTCTCCTCAAGATACAATCAAATAATCCAGGGCTGAAAAGCATATGCTTCAGACAAGTACCTTACCAGGCGAATGGATGGCATCTATAAGCCCATCTCCCACAGATCTCCTTCCCTACGCAAGCAAATTTCAGGGCATTTTAGTGTCCAATCGTCTTCTACCTCTTCAGGTTCAAGAAGATTGAACAGGGGCAGCTGTCATACCCCAAAATTTGCCCTCCCATATTCCATTCACAATGATGCAAAGCTCAGGGTTCAGTCCCAAAGACCACTCACTCCAAAGTCCAGAAAATCCATAGTCAACTGGTTTGACCTAAAAAGTCAACCACCACCAGAGCATAGTCAAAGCTTCCCAATTTTGGTCAACATCTAGTATGTGAAGTACAACCATCATTTGATCAAAGATTGATCATGATTCCATTAATAGAAACTCAGAGATGAACAAATACACAAAGGTTCAAATTAGGGTTTCTTAGGAGAAAGTCAACCCAACTTTGACTGGGCATAACTTTCACATGGAACATCAAAAATTCCCCACTCAAAGCCTATGTTGAAGGAAATTGGATTATCTACAAATTTGTCTCTCACAAGCCAGGGCTAGAAATGATTCATTTGAGAGATACAGTGCAAAAGATTACAGGTCCTTTTCAGGCATCCTCCAAAAGCAGTTTTTTGGCAAAGAGGATATGATCGAGATAAAAGCTCCAAATGAAAAATATGTTCCAAAGTGGCTTATAGAGGACCTCTTGAGGTTTCCAAAAAGTATTAGAACTCCTTCATAGCTCAAAACTCCATATAAACTCGAATTCGATTTTGGGGAAAGGGGGCATTGCAAGGAGTTTGGGAGAGTGCAAAAGGTTCCTTGGAGGTCCCTGAGTCGATTGGGATCGTTACATTGCAACAACAATACCAGAACAATCTCCAATTGACCGAGGTAAGTAACACTGAAACTTGACTCGAGTAGGATAATCCACGCATTCTTATGTAGTTTTGATTACATATTATGGTTTGTATGTGTGTTGCGAACGTGTATGAACCTTTAATTGAAATTCTGGGCGAGATTGGTGCGGGTTGCCATTGATGAACAAGTTAGGGTTCGCCAAATCGATTTGGGGCTTTTCTGTTTAAGGTAAAATCAAGGGAAATCATGGGTATAACTAAACTTAGGAGACTTGGACGAAGCGAAAGGTATATTCGCGAAGAATTTATATTCGTATATGGGGTTTTTAGGGTGTCGACTGATTCTGCTACGAAAAGTGTTGGTAGCGAAACCGTAGCATATATGATAGGTTTTTTTGCAGGTCCTCTGGGGAAGATGATGAGCTGGCAGCATGCCAATGGCTCATTCAAAATTCGCGCGCGTTTGGGTTTCGGTTTCTGGATTTCCCATATTACGATATGAACGCGTGTAATAAACCAACTAGCGCATGTGGTTGAGTGGTTAAGAGAGGCAGTTGTGAGGGGAGGGTCGCTGGTTCGAATCCTTCCTCCGACAATATTTTTGTGAAAAACATTGACACATGATCCAGTGTGTGCACAGCACTATAGGCGCACCACACTCCCTCAAAATCTGGCCAATAAAACCTTAGTGCATTAGATCCAACGTCCCAGGCTTAATACCCATGCTATACACCCTAACAACAATCACACTGTATCAAATTCTATTAAACCATAATAGTTTTAATTAAATATTTATTTTGATTAAATCTCTTTTAATATATTTATTTATGTAATAATATTTATTTTTACAAATAAATTAGTACATGATATTTATATTAAAAATGCAATTTATTGTTCGTGCCGATTAAATCGATTAATCGCTATGGGCAAATAATAATTTTAATTAAAATGTTTATTTAATTAAAATAAAATACAAATGATTTCTATTTAGTTAAATGGTTGCAACTATTTTATTAGTTGTGATGATTAACTTTCCTATTTTCTAAATTCCAATTTGTTATTATTTGTAATCGTGTTAATCGGTTATGAGGGGTAACAATGCAAAATAAAATTCACAAAAAATAATAAAACACAATAATTCATTATTAGTGATAATCGAATCAATCGATTTGAATTGGTAATGGTACAAAACCCCTAATCTTTTGACTATGGTGATCAAACCTATTGATCATCACGGTTAATTGTGCCAAATCAGGGTTGTACGCCCAGAACATCTAAAACAACTTCAAAACATTTTTCAAACATTTTTCAAACTTCAAACTCCAAATACAGATTTTTATCTACGACAGGCTATTCAAAGCCTTCAAACCTTCAAATCAAATTTCAAACCTTAAGGGCGTACAACCCGTCCCCCGAACTACGTTGACTCTGATTCTCCCTAAGGAGATACGTAGGCACTTGGCAACAAGGCGAGTCCCCTTCCCTCTAAATCTCATTTTTTCCCGTTTCATTTTTCTTAATTATCTAACCCTCGAAAGCATAAACCTTACCTTAATACTCTTAGCCATAAAACTGTTGACCTTAGATTCAAAGCCATAGGAAAGGGTTGAGGGTGCCTAACACCTTCCCTCGACCTGAATATAGTATCTTACCCTGATCTCTTAACTGCGTAGGTTTCTTATTCGCCTTGGTAGAATAGGTGGCGACTCTAAATGTTTAATTTTAGGGCAGGTTGCTACAACCTGCACTTGGATCCAAGTAATGTTGTTTGATTTAGTCCGGGATACCTGTGCGTCCCGTTGACTTCGGAACACTTGTATTGATCTAATTAACAAATACATAAAAGCATATGTTTAGATCAATCCCACAAATAAGTAAATATATAAATATACACGAATATTTAGAACGATCCCACTTACAAATCAACGATGTCCTTCATAGCCGGATAATTGGTCCATTCACCATTTACCGAATTCAGATAATACACGACTTCTCTTATAGGGTTGATAGCAAGCAGCAACCAGTGTGCTCTATAAATTAAAACAATAGGTTATATGAAAATTTTGCTATACACAAAAGAAACAGAGATTAGATGAACCAAGAATGAGAAACTAACCCTACTGGCCGGGTATTATACGCCCAAAGATGCAGACTTTCTGTATTGCCGGTGGACATGAATCTATCGACTAAGCGCTGTCTAACTGATTCCGGTTCCGAAGCAATTGTCATTCCGCTGCAATGGGCGGAAGACACGAAACGGAATCTGTTAGACAATGCAGTCCCGCGCAACACTCTGTCATACAACAACCTTAAATTAAAACATAATAAACATTAGAATATTTTCATTGAAATGTGTAAATAAATTATATTGTGGGACTAATTAAATAATATATCGGATGAGTGAATATTACCGGATGTATGAGTGCATATTACCGACGCCTAGTTGTTCATGCCTAAAAATCTCTTCCAAGTCATCAATTGTAATATGTGACTTGAATTCAATACCGAAGACACTTTCATCCATATTGATTTCACGTAAAGCACCATCCTTCAAATCAGACATATCAACCATTGTTGCGAGCGTCGACCGGTATCGAGGCACAAAAGCACCGCCTTTTTTTGCCGCTAGCTTCGGAGGACCAGTGGGTGGTACGCTACGAACTTGCTGCGTCACTTGTTGTGACTCCCGAGCGGATGCCTAAAAATCATATAAGTTAGGTAAAATATAAAATCATGCAGATTTAGATTCAGATTATATATTAACACTTTAAATGTACCTCTTTTAGTGATGCAACAAACTCCTCCTCCTGTAAAATCCCTTTACCCTTAATTACAGGTTTTATAGGAGCAGTCTAAAATTAAAATGTAAAAAATAATTAATAAACGGTTTAGAATTGACATTCGAAAACTAAATGATTCATAATCATTTTCAATATACCTCATCACTAATGGTAATGAGCTCCGAGGGCCATGCAACAAATGATCCTATTGCATCTCGCATAAGACTTTAGCAGGAGACAACTTTTTCTTATATCGAGGGGCACCACATTTAGGACACTCATTCAAGGACACGGCATTCGAAGCGGGTCTTCGGAGTGCGCAACTGCTTGAACAACCATCATACAACGGTTTCTCTGCATCGCTTACCAACCTCTCAAACATTTTGGGACAATCCGCAAGATCTTCTTCAAGCGCTTCTGCAATCTCTTCGACTCGATCGCAATCGTATGTGTTTGTGCAATCGTCGTTTGAAGCATACTTCCTATTACAACTCGACTCAGCATTCCCATTACTTTTCTCACCATGCATTGTCCAACATGTATAACTTCTATCAATTCCAAACCGTAGTAAATGGGATGCCAACTTATTCCCGTCAACCTTACCCCCATAACAGCAACCCAAGCAAGGACACGGCATTCGAAGCGGGTCTTCGGAGTGCGCAACCGCAAACTCAACGAATTCCCATACCCCTTTCTCGTACTCTTTCGACAATCGGTTTGAATTCATCCATGTCTTAATTAAGCTAAACAAAAACGGTCAAACTTTCACTCTTCACAAGTAACCCCTATGGCGAATTCAATTCACAAAGTTAGTAAGTTCATCACTTAACGATTAACGAAATTGACATCAAGAATATTCCACATGTCGGAATAATGAGTATTACTTAATATAATCTAAAAGTTACAAAGTTAGTAAGTTCATCACTTAAAAATCAGAGAATATTCCACATGTCGGAATAATGAGTATTACACTCATGTCTTAATTAATTAAGCTAAACAAAAACAACTAATTATTAAGGAACAAAACGGTATAATGCGTTTCTATCAAAACGCAAAGGATACACGGAATGAATCAGAAGCAATAAAACGCAACATATTACTTTGGCGAGAGAGAACAATTAATTACCTGTATAGTAGTAAGCAACTTCTTGAATGAGATCAAACTTTCACTCTTCACAAGTAACCCCTATCTAGCAAAGATATTCCTAAAAAGTATAAAATAAAAAACTTAATTGAAGAATATAAAAATTAGGTCATAATCCATAGCTTAAAAAAATCAGCATTGTATCATTATGTCAAATGCATTCAAATTCAAGTAAACTCACAAACTAACACAATTTTCAAACCAAAAATGAAACAAGATGCAAGAAGTCACATTGTACCATGAGAAATTGGGTTCAAAACAAGTTCTAAATCCCTAAACCAACATCCCGGACAGCCATGATATACGTATAAATTGGCTCTCAAAATTCACTTCAAACAAGTTCAAGATGAAAGAAAGTAAACTCAACCATAGCCAAAAGATCTATCGATCAACCAAAATCATGCATATTCAAATATCAAAGCTCAACGATGTCTTTAGAATCAAAATCAAATAATATCAATACAAAATATGACTTAATTCCACTTCAAAACATGAGATCAATTCCAACCACCTTTGAATCAATTAACTTAGAAACCGGGAAGCCACTACACCAACCTATTAACGCATACTTAAGTTCACTTCAAACATGTCTACACAACGAACTCGGGCAGCCATGAACATGAACCAAAACCAAAACTCAAAGAGAAGCACAATATCATTCAAACCCAATCTAATACAATATTGGATTATCAAACACTTAGCAAAAAGAACCACCAATAGTTATACTCAAACCCGACACATAACTATGCTAATGTGAGTATTTCGAGCCATACAAAACATGAGAATTGAAGGCGTGCTCTAAAGTAAGGTTAGAAATACAACTGCCAAGTTCTATATGTTATAGTAGTTAGCTTTACCGGAATTCTAATGAAAGAAAAGAGGGTTGAATTGGGTATCTTTAATCAAACAAAAACGTGGGATTTTGGTAACAGCAAAATTTACTTTAGAATAATAAAAGAAGAATTGTGAGTATGGGATGTTTTACGTAGCACTGATACAGCAGAACCAAATACAATTATTTTCTATCCCAACACTCCAATAGAGCCACACAGTCACCATTCGTAATTCATACAAGACTCAACCTTAGAGTTATTCAACAACCATTTCTACTTCGTAACAAAATACTAGGAGCTAAGTAGGGAAAATATATGCATTCAAAAACTCCTAAATAGTCTAAACCACAGAGTAGGTAAATTGAATGTATCTCAGAGAAAGAACCTTTACCTGTATGTGTCTCTCGAATAATCTGAACAAAAGCCCAGAGTTGAATGGGCGACGAGCAGTGCCGTTGAGAAGAAGACGATGAGAACAAGCAAAGAGCAGAAGACGATGAGAAGAAGACGATTGAGAACGGAGAATGGTGGCTCACGATTTTATGAGATGGTGAGTTTTCTGAGTTGAAATGGTGGGCAACGATGGAAACGATTTGAATTCGATTTTCAGATGAAACGATTTTCTGAGTTTTCTGAGTTCAAAGATTTTCAGTTTTCTGTGGGCAGCAATGAAGAAATTAGGGATTTGGAAACGATGAAGCGCGTTTAGTATAATTTGTTTTTAAAAATTTTAATTTTAAAAAGGGTATGACAACGCTTTTGAAAAGCGCTTTCGTAACTAAGGCTATACCAGCGCTTTTTAGGATAAAAGCGCTCTTGTACCCCACCCCCTATAGCAGCGCTTTTGAAGGCGCTTTCATAAGCCCCCTATAAGAGCGCTTTAAGAAAGCGCTTTCGTACCCCCCCACTATAAGAGCGCTTTTTGAAAGCGCTTTCGTACCCTAGCCTATAAGAGCGCTTTTTGAAAGCGCTTTCGTAACCCCCCACCTTTAAGAGCGCTTTTTTAGCGTCTTTTTTTATTTTGTTTTTAGCGCAACCTATACCAGCGCTTTTTACTAAAAGCGCTTTAGTAGGGGTGCTGCTAAAAGACAAATTTGGCATAGTGACATGATCCCTCAATCCCTTGAAGATCCAGTTCAAGTCGAAGTGATCTCAGGAGAAGAATCGAGTCAAAGATTAGATGCAATCTACGACGAAGAGCCTTTGGGATTCGAGAAAGACCCAATGGGGGCAAACATCAAAATGTTAGCCCAAGACCCACTCGAAGAAGTAAATCTCGGAGATGGAGATCAGAGGAGGGAGTAAAACTAGAGCCAACCCTGAAGGCAAAAGTCATCACGTTGTTGAAGGAGAACAAATATTGCTTTGCATGGGATTACGACGAGATGCCAGGTTTAGGGCGAGATTTGGTCGAATTAAAATTGCCCATAAAGGAAGGAAAAAAGCCCATCAAGCAAACTCCTAGAAGGTTTGCACCAGAAATTCATTCGAAGATCAAAGCAGAGGTCGAAAGACTTCTACGATGCAAGTTCATTAGAACTACGAGGTATGTCGAATGGATTGCTAATATTGTGCCGGTTATTAAAAAGAACGGTTCATTAAGAGTATGCATAGATTTTCGTGATCTTAATGCAGCAACGCCCAAGGATGAATATCCCATGCCTGTGGCAGAAATGTTAGTAGATTCAGCCGCAGGCTTCGAATATCTAAGTCTGTTGGATGGATATTCTGGGTATAACCAAATCTTCATTGCAGAAGAAGATGTGTCTAAAACAGCTTTTCGTTGCCCAGGGGCCATAGGCACCTACGAATGGGTTGTAATGCCTTTTGGTCTAAAAAATGCTGGGGCAACTTATCAGAGAGCAATGAATTCTATATTCCATGATTTTATAGAAACTTTCATGCAGGTGTACATAGATGACATTGTGGTGAAATATGTTTCAGATAACAGTCATCTGGACCATCTGAGCCAATCATTCGAGAGAATGTGAAAACATGGCTTAAAGATGAACCCTCTTAAATGTGCTTTCTTTGTGCAGGCTGGAGATTTCCTGGGTTTCGTTGTCCACAAAAAGGGAATAGAAATTAATCAAAACAAAACAAAGGCTATTACGGAAACAAAGCCTCCATCCACGAAGAAAGAATTACAGTCTTTACTGGGGAAGATAAAATTCTTGAGAAGATTCATCTCTAACTTGAGTGGACGCACGGAAGCTTTTTCTCCCTTACTTCGACTAAAGCAAGGAAAGTTCGAATGGCGTGCCGAACATCAAGAAGCTTTCGAGAAGATAAAGCAATACTTGATGCATCCACAAATTTTATCTCCCCCAGATGGGAAGAAACACATGCGCCTGTATATTTCAGCGTCAGATAATACAATAGGTAGCATGTTAGTTCAAGAAGATGATAATGGCATTGAAAGAGCCATTTATTACTTAAGTAGAGTACTCAATGATGCAGAGACTAGGTATAATGCAATAGAAAAACTCGGCCTTTGTCTATATTTCTCTTGTATCAAACTAAAGTATTATATAAAGCCAGTTGATGTTTATGTTTCGTCTCATTGTGATGTGATTAAACACATGCTATTAAAGCCTATATTGCATAGTCGAATTGGCAAATGGGCGTTGGCCCTTACTGAGTACTCTTTGATATTTCAACCCCTTAAAGCAATGAAAGGTCAGATCGTATCAGATTTCATTGTTGACCATGCAGTGGTTGAAAACCCTCAACATTATGTAGAATTGAAGCCTTGGAGGCTATTCTTCGATGGTTCAACCCATAAAGAGAGAACTGGCGTTGGAGTACTAATAATTTCTCCTGATGGAATTCCAACAAAGCTCAAGTACAAGATTGAAGGTCCCTTATGCTCCAATAACGAAGCTGAATACGAAGCACTGATTGTTGGACTTGAAGCTTTGTTAGAATTAGGGGCATCTAGAGTCGAAATTAAAGGAGACTCTGAACTAGTAATTAAGCAGTTGACGAAGGAATACAAATGTATCAAAGAAAATTTGATCATGTATTTTGTCATAGTAAATAGGCTGCTTAAAAAATTCGAGTACGTGGATTTAAATCACGTTTCAAGGGTAAAAAACCAAGAAGCAAATGATTTGGCACAGTTAGCTTCAGGATACAGGGTATCAAAAGAAAAACTAGAAGAGCTGATCGAAGTAAGAGGCAAGGCAATGGCTACCAGACTTTCCCCAAGTGACTTGGAGAATTCACAATTAGGTTTTGCCAACAAACAAGAGTTTGAAGTGTTGAATATAGACTCTTTAGCAGACACAGATTGGAGAAGTCCAATTGTGTACTATTTAAAAGATCCCTCGACAGACACGGATAGAAAGGTAAAATATCGAGCTTTATCATACTTTTTAATGGGAAATGAGTTGTTTAAGAAGACTCCCGGAGGAGTTTTATTAAAATGTCTGGGCGAAGCAGAAGCATATTTGGCTCTCTCAAATGTACATAGCGGAGCATGTGGCGCGTACCAAGCGGGGCACAAAATGAAATGGCTTTTGTTTCGACACGGAATGTATTGGCCTTCTATGTTGAAAGATTGCATAGAATTTGCAAAGGGGTGTTAGGAATGTCAAGAACATGCAGGTATTCAACATGCTCCTGCAAACGAGTTAAGTTCAATAATAAAACCATGGCCTTTTAGAGGTTGGCCATTAGATTTAATTGGAGAACTCCACCCCAAGTCTTCTAGAGGTCAAAGATATATTTTGGTAGGAATAGACTACTTCACAAAATGGGTAGAAGCGATATCACTTGCGAATGTGGATCAGGAGGCTGTGATTGAGTTTATTCAAAAACACATTATATACAGATTCAGAATCCCAGAAAGTATAACCACAGATCAAGGATCAGTGTTCACTGGGCGAAAGATGCAAGACTTCGCCAAAGAGATGGGGTTCAAGTTGTTTACTTCCACACCTTACTACGCTCAGGCAAATGGACAAGTCGAAGCAGCAATTAAGATAATAATTGGTCTGATAAAGAAACATGTAGGGAAAAAACCCAAGAATTGGCACAAAACTTTGGACCAAGCACTTTGGGCTTGTCGAACATCTCCAAAAGAAGCTACAAACACTACGCCTTTCCAACTGACGTTTGGACATGATGCAGTACTCCCAATTGAGATATATTTGCAGTCAGTTCGGATACAAAGACAAGCAGAAATTCCTCCAAACACTTACTGGGAATTGATGATGAATGAATTAGTAGATTTGGACGAAGACGAACTTCGAGCATTGGAGATGATAAAAAGACAAAAAGAAAGAGTGTCCAGAGCATACAATAAAAAGGTGAAAGGTAAAACGTTTATCAGTAATGACTTAGTTTGGAAAGCTATTTTACCTATAGATCGAAAGCATCAGGCGTTAGGTAAATGGTCCCCACATTGGGAAGGCCCTTTTCGAATCTTGAAAGTGTTTTTAAATAACGCTTATGAGATAGAAGAATTGGCAGAAGATCGTAGAATTTTAAGGGTAAATGGAAAGTATCTGAAAAGATACAAACCAAGCATGCATGAAGTAAAGATTCTTGCAAAAACATAGATATTCGAAGTATATTACGTAGGCCAAAATGGTTGAACTAACACCAAAATGGCTGTATTTTTAAACAAACATGCATGGTAAATACAGTAAGAAGACAAAGAAACGACAAAATATTTTTCATTGATATCAAAGGAGTACATTCGTTATAGAGAAGGTGGTTCCTAAGAACATTAAGGATTACAAAAAATTAAAAACAAGAAGCCTAAAACAACCCACCTCCTAGTTGATCCTTTGATCTAAACCCTCTAGGGATAGCAGGGGCAAGCTTTCCGCCTCGAACATGTCCAAGGATCCAGATCTACGCATCCTTCTCACTATTCCCTTTTTAAGGAACATGTAGGATAAGAGCCTTCCATATGGAAGACATGTTACTACACCTTGCCGAGCAGCAGCCATAGAAACTGCTTCAACAAGTCCGTTGAAGATCATCAGAGGAAAGTTAATCTTCTTCCCACGGAGGGAACAGAGTATAAACTCCAAATCCTCCACCATGATGCTGTTTTGATCATGGTTTCGTGGACGAAAGTTGCCCACGAGGATTTGGTGTCAAACCCTCATGACCTTGGCGCTGAAAGGATCATTGTCCATAAGAGTCCTCAACATAAGATGGGTGGTCATGTTGAAGGTATTGTCAACAAAAGTCTCTCCAGAGTTGTTGCATCTCAGCAGGTTGGAGATGGTGGAGGGAGTGATAGTGATATGGGCCCCTCGAACCTCATAGACGATAGTGGTTCTGCCTTGCGGATCTATGCGCAGAGACGCAAACATCCAAAAGTCCACTAACATATTGGGATAAACAGATCCCTCCAAGATTCCATAGTAAAAATCAAGCTCTTGGTTAGCAAAAAGGGCGCCGATGCTTATAAAGTTTTCATCAAGTTCTTCTTCAGAGATTTTGAATTCTTTCTTGATGCAAGCCCTGATGTTAGCGTAAGTTAGGGGTAGTGCCATTTGGAGAAGAAAGGTTGGAAAAGGTTTTGTCTGACTCTGTGTTTGAGTGAATGCTAGAAGAAACGAAATTTTGGGCAAGAGTTGAAGAAAGTGTGAAGGAAGAAGTGGAATGCCAACCCTTTATATAGAATAAGTTGGCAGTAGAGGAACGGTTCATTTTAATGTTTGATTGGACTGCGTTTGGTATTCCAAAGAGAAGTTATGGCTTCCGCCGTTTCCCGCCCTTGGAAGTTGAAGTGTAATCATGATGAGAACTGATGCACGCACGTCTCAAATAGACGTTTTGGAAAAGGTGACGTCAGCTTTCAATGATGGTTACGGCTAAGGGTAGTAGAAACGTCAAGTCTAGGCGCAAAGGGCTGCGAAGGGTAATTATGTCACGTGGTTTACATTTATTAAAATTACTGTGACAGTGAAAAAGTATATTTTGGCAAGTTTTAGAGAATTGCTGGGGAATTACTTATGACAACTGCAAAATAAAATATGTGGGAAGATTGAAAGATAAAGTTGCATATATATATATATATATATATATATATATATATATATATATTCTTGGAGAAATTTGATTACAAAACAAGATAAGTACGCAACACAAAAGAAAGTACAAGGTTCGACGCAACTGTAATACGGTGAACTGACTTTTTAGAAATGTCGCGGTAAGCAAGAGTCGCCACCGACTTTTATTTTATCCAAATTAATTAGAAAGGCTAAAAGAAACAGGAAAAAACCTTTTTGAGAAAAAACTGAGTTCGGGGGGTAATTATGCAAAGGGAAGGTGTAAGGCACCCTTTGCATCCATGGTTTTCCATGGGCTCTTAATTGCTTTGCTCTTTGTTTTCAGAAAAGTAGAAGAAAAGAATATGGACTTTAGCTCGTAAATGAGCGTAGCCATTTTGAAGGTTTATGAGAAAGAATATGAAAAAAAAAGTTTTAGAGCAAGGCAAAGCAATTAGGGGCAATTACCTTAATAATGTAGAAAATCAGTTCTTTTAGCCTTTCAGGGTGAAAGGGTCTATCCATGCCATAAGAGGGCAGGAAGCCTTTCATTTGGAGGTTGAAGGGTCATCGAGAGTTCGTTCGCCATAAGACTGTCCCATGCCATAGGGAGGCAGGTAGTCTAAGGGAAGAACCAGAATAGCCTTTTCGTAGGCAGCCAGAGGATACCTCAGCCTTTTCGTAGGCAACTTCCGAGGGTCGAGATCATGTTTAGTGTATCGAAGGCAGCATCATTAGGGACCCATGATCTTAATCGAGGCAACATGGCTGAGGTATCCTCGTTTTTGAGGGACATGGCTATTCTGCAAAAAACACAAGGCAACAAAGGCAACAGGCAACAGAGAGGTTACCCCAAAAGTGTGCGTGTGTGCACCAATCACGTGATTTGATTCAAAAATTTATCTTATAATTAATTATTCTAAGCTGATTACAGGCTTGCACTCCCTAGAATTACTAACCACAGCAATTAACAAATAAATATGATTAAAGCAATACGGGGAAGGGGAGAGAGAAACCAGCGGAGGATAGGGGAGATGAAACCAGCGGGATAATAATACTATAGGTCTAACACAAGTAATAAATAAGATCAAGGTTTAAGGGTTACCGACTATTCGTAGCTTTGGCAATGGGCAAACCCTGAAAAGGTAGGAAAAATGGCAAACAAAAATGAGGTGAGTGCATTATCAGTTCGGGGTCAATTAGGGTTAACCCTAATTTAATGAATAAATAAAAATAACATTAAATAAATAAATGTTTAAACAGAAAATAGCACTTAGCTTTAATTTGATCTGATATGGTTGGCGGTCGGAGGAAGCCTCGGGGTTAACCCTGAAAAATGGCAAAGGCAAAGGCAAAGGTAAAGGCAAATAGATGTGAGTGTATGCGGAGTTCGAAAAGTAAATCTTAAAATAAAAGGAAACAAAATAGACTTAAAAATTAAATTGAATACTTAGCTTCGGATCTTGGTCTGGCGCGTAGTCGAAGTGTACTTGAAGAATAACCCTGAAAAAAGGCACAAGAAAAAAATCTTTTCAGTGTATGGAATGTTCGTCGTAAACCCTGATTAGGGTATGAATTGAATAAGAAACATAAATTATTTAATTAATTATTGGTCTCGCGACCTAATTAATTAAATCGAGAAAAAAAAATCGGACACACGGGTATTTTTAGGAATTTTTAGAGTTAAAACAAAATAAATATGAAATTTTTAATAAATAAATAATTAAATATAATATAAGAAATAAATAGAAATGTAAATAAAATAAATTAAATGAAATAAATAATATATGAATTACTATTTATAATAGAAAAAAGTTTTGAAAATAAAATATAATGGTTTTTATAAAAATAAACAAATGAAAATAATATATATATATATATATATATATATATATATATATTAATATATAAATTAAATAGGTGTTATGTAATAAAAATAAAAAAAAATTGAAAAATTCTTATCTTTTGTTCCTGTGTGGTGCAGCGCGTGGAAGTATGGTGCACCTGCATCTTTACGAGCGTTGGATTGAGTTAGATGAAGATCTCGCGGCTGGATCAGAAGGGCGTATCACACGTGTATGAGCTGAGAAGCAGCGGATCCTTTCGTTTGAAAAACAAGCAGCGCGCGCGATTTGGCCAATAGAAGAGCGCCACGTGATCATCTTCTTCACAAGAAGACCGTAGTGAATCGAAAGCGATTCTGAATGTTGGAAGCCTTGAATTTGTTTGGAAAAGTACCCTTGATGCTCCTGGAACGTATTGAGAACAATAGAATACTTTGAATCGGCCTGCAACCAAGAATTCACTTTTGAAATTTTTTCAAGTTTTTGCACTCGAGTTTGATTCTCCTTAGGCTGCAAAATCGTGAGCCCTTGTTTCTAAATGATTTGTCTACTTATAGAGGTTGATTAGGGTTGATAATTTTGGATCAAATCTCTTTGACTCTTGAAACTGAGTTTTGAGAAATTTGATTGGAATATGCTTCCAAATCTTTCTAAAATTGGATTTTCTTGGGCTCCAAGCATCATGAACGAAATTGGCATTATTTGTGGATGAGATCTGATATATTTCTTGGCTTAAAATTGAAGCACAATCAAATCTTGCATTATTTTCATATTTTATGTAATTAAATCATGATTTAAATGAATTAAAACCATAAAATAATTAATAAAATTGTAAAAATAAAAAAACCTTTGTTTTCAACACGTGGATGGGCTTATAATAAGGGTAGAACAAAAAGAATGTAAGCCCATTTAGTAATATTTTGAATTTTAGGCCTTTTTCCTTTTGTACACCCTCAAAAATAGGTGAACTTGTACACCATGCCATTTCTTCATGTCTCAATATTTTTTCGAGCTTGTGGACTTTTTAGAAACCTTAGAGGGTCCTCTAACCAGTGTCTTTGGTCTCATATCAAAATTATTTTCCATGCTCCTTATATGTCTTTTTGAAAAAAGTGTCTTTTGGTTGACTTTTGAAAAGGACCTATAATGTTTTGGTTCATATCTCTCAAATGGAGCATTTTCAGACTTGGCATGTGAGAGACAAAGTTGTAGAGAATCAATTTTCCTTCATGACACTACGCCAAATAAGCTATTTAATAGCGTTTTTTTTTGTTTTTGATAGCGCTTAAAAGCGCTATTAACCACGCCGCTATTGTAAATGGTTTTTGTTTAATAGCACTTTAAAAGTGCTATTAAAATACTGTTTTTTAATAGCATTTTTCTTTAAGCGCTATTAAAGAGGATATTTCGCACATTTTTTTATTTGATTTTGATAGCATTTTCAAACTAAGCGCTATTATAGGACACATGTTTGATAGCACTTACAAACAAAGTGCTAATATATAACACATGTTTGATAGCACTTTCAATGAAAGTGCTAATATATGTCTCATGTTTGATAGCGCTTTTTCTTAAAAGTGCTATTATAGGATGTTTCACCAATAGCACTTTTTACAAAATGCTATTGTAGTACATTTTTATTTTTTATATTTTACACAAAATCATTCTTTTGGTGTGCAAATATAAAAAAGTTACATTCTATTCAATACCAAATAATGCTTTAAGTTACTCATTGCATACATATTATGATCCATTAATACCAAATAACATTTTAAACCAAATCCACTTGTTTACAAATATCATAAATATAGAGGGCATATAGTGTACTAAAAAAATAGGACATTTGCATAGCCAAATTTTTAGATGCATACATTCCAACTAAGAGTATTTCAATCCAAATTCCAAAGCAAATAGTCATATTCTCTAAACAAAACACCTAAGAAAACAAGAAAGGACAACAAAACAATACCAAGTAGTAACCAAACTTCACGAACCAAAAGCGCTGAACCCACATATACAATCACTTAACTAGGCAAAATAACTGCTTCTTGTTTTCCTGTATCATAGAAGGAATATATTGATTATGTATTGTACAATAAAAATCAATTCAAGATATATAGAGTAATTAAACATTTACAATAAAAACTAGTACCGAAGTTTGATATAAAAAACAAAGTTCAATCAAGCATGGTTAGTAGTGAAGATTAAAGAAAAACATATTGAACCGCGTTGAAAAAATTGATTTGTGACTTAAATTTCGCAAAATGAACTCAATGGTTCTAATTGTCATTCCGTAGAAACAATTTAGTATAGTCAGTTGGCATATATGTTGATAAGTAAGTTGGCATTGTGAGTAGCCTAACAAAACGAGTGGATCTGAAAGTGTAACGAGTGGAATCGAGCGAAAATGAATTGATGTTTCTCTTGTGTTTAGAGGACTGGAAGTGTAACATAGTTTGGTACTCTAACAGACTTATTGTTTTAGAGGACTGAAGGTTTAAAATATGTTGATATTGTTTCAAATAGCTACAAAATTTGACACATCCTAATGATATCCAGAGCCTAATATTTTTTTCCTGCATTCATGTTGATATTATGACTATATAATCTCACATTACACTCCCAAAAAGTGTAAGGGCAGTCATAAAATTCCTGTTGGACCTATGCACAAATTGATAGTAGAGAATACCAAGTAAAACAGTTTGGTCATGAAGAGAATACCTCGTATACAAGTGTACTTGCTCTAATTCGTTGTCGGACATGGTCACTAGTTTACTTGCACCAATCCCTTCCCCTGTTGTTTTTCCAGAGTGTCGTGACATTGGAAGCCTGGACTCAACACAAAGAGGTATTCAGTACAAAACTCATTATATTCAGAGACTAAACTATGTTCAAGGAACCTGTTCCTTCTTTTGGTATATCCTAAATTTTATTAATAGCCTTCGGCAAATCTACCAAACAATTAATTTCTTGACTTCATTTGTGAAGATACATTATATTAAAAATATATTTATAATCTCAAGATGCCTAAAATTAGATTTATCAATTGCATGTCACACTAACCTTGTGTGTACTTAGGCTGCATAGTGGTTGCTTAAAGATATCACGGTCTTCTTCACAGTGCAGACTGCCCAAGTTATCTTCAAGAGTTGTTTTTAATAAGCCATATGTGCTGCAAATAAGCCATCATTTGTAAAATTAGAGCATATTTTTAATAATCTCAACAATTTAGAATCACAAGAACAATAGTTTGTGAATTAATACTTCACCAACATGATAATGATAGTTTCATGCGTAATAATTATACTTACATATATTGCAAAACTTCTTTCCATTATATAAACCTTGGTATTTCACCACTAAGATTGTTTTGTGCCAGGTCCCTAAAATATTAATCGAGGAAATAAGAATGTTTGTCGCTGAATGTATAATTAGTCTTGTGAGGAAAGTAATGAAACACATCCAAGTGTAATGTCAGTTAGTATATAACAATGTCATTCTTCTCAAATTTGTATATATGTTAATAAAACTAAGCATGGTACCACTTTAAGAACTTAGTACCACTTAATCATGCATAGATCTTAATTTCCAACAACTATGAATAGATAACTTGTACTATTTAAGAAGTATGGCATATAAGGGAGACACTAAATGGATATTTATGTTAAATATGTATTTACTAGGGACAATGTTCTACTATCCATAAATATCCCATTTTTTTATACTTTTTAGAACCAAAACATAAAATACTTTGATGACAGAAACTATAATTTGTAAATATCAATCCTTGCAATAATGAGATGAAGTTCCACGTACATGCCAAGAACTTAGATTTTATTATGTAATTATTAGCTTAGAAAATTACTTAAAAACTATGGTAGAGCACTACCTGATAATTATTTTTTTACTATCATAACCATCACTTAGGTTGTTTCATGCTGAGACAGAATGGTTGAATCATCCCAGTTGCTGATCAATTCCTTTCTAAAATTTTTCATCGCAAACATAATTGAAAGTTTGAAACCAAGAGAGAGTTGTAAACCTATACTGATAGATTACATATGATTATTATCAAAGTAGTTATTAACAAGTCACTACTAATATCGGAAAGATATATAATTTTATTGGAACTACAAATTTTAAATGTACTAAACTTGTAAGATCAAGAGTTTTATAGAAACTAAACATATTTAAGAAAATGAGAAAGGAAATACAATCATAAAATCGTTAAAATCTATCCATTGATACAACCATATTCCCTCTCTGCAGCTGCGTGTACGTTGTCATTCCTAATCCCAACACGTGAGGTATTGGCACTAAACATTTTTCTTTAAAAACCGAGTACGAATACACAAGCAAAATTTTTTATATTGGATCTTACTGGTAATTCAGAAACTCAAATGAAATGTCCAAGTAGTTCATTATTCACACCCTCAATGCAAATGCAGCTACCAGTAGAATGCAGTAACAATGAATTTTCAAAATAGTAGTAAATTTTCACCAAATTATAAACTATTTGATTCATTTCAAATTGATAAGTAAAGAACTATTTCTTATTAACTATTATGGATCCCCTCGATTCAGTGAAGTCAACTCGTTAAAAAATATTCAAACTGGTTTAACATAAACAACGATTCTGGTTCAACTTCCGGCACCGACATTTTCCATGGTGGACAATTTAACAACTTCGTAGAAAACAACAATAGCCTTAGCACAAACTTCACCAACTACGGTTCCGGTTCAACTTCCGGTATCGACGAGTTCCAAAGCTACGATAAACTAGTCAATAATCCTAACCTAGATTTCACTACAAACGAAATTACTGCTAGTAACCACAAACTCTCTTTCTCAAGCTAGGCCAATAAAACAAGATCACAATGATTTTGAATAATTAACATTTGATTTCTTTGAGGCATTTAATCGAACAACTATCATGCATATCAATTATAAGAACAAAAAATAGCAATTCTAGTATGCTTTTGAAGAAATACCTGTGATTTTATTCAAAACGGTTATTTCGGAGCTTTGAAGGAGACAATGGGATATGAAGTGAAAGATGTAGAGCATTCTTCTTATTCCGATGACGTTCTAGCAAAACTGTAGATTTCTGAATGAATGATTTGGAGTAAGTCACTCAATAAATCCATGGTGTTTTAGGGTTTGAAGGAGATCACACAGCTAAATGAATTTTTAGGGTTCGACACACAACAAATTAAGGATTAGATGGTACTGAATTTTGAATAGAAAGAAGAAAATTGAAAGTTCTTCTGTGATTGGGGACTAATTTGACAGGTGATTCGGAGGCGAATCTGAATCGACCGTGTTTCCTCTTTCCGATAATGAAACGATGGTTGACGAATGTATTTTGTTCGTTCTTTCTTTCAGGTGAAACGGTGATGAATCGATGAAACGAAAGAAGGGCTGACGGTGGTGAATCGATAGATGACGAGGAAGAATCGATGAAACGAAGGAAGTGAATCGGTTGGAGAATCAGTGAGACAATGAAGATCATGTTTTAGTTTTTGGTAGTGAGGGTCGTGTTTTTGTTTTTGGCAGTGATCGTCAAAAATATGTGGCCGAAAACGAAAACTTTTTGAACAAAAGTGTTTTAATTTTTTTATTCATTATTAGTTAATTATATATTATATGAAACATAGCGCTTTTGATAAACGCTAATATAAGTAATCAAATAATAGTGTTTTATAAAAAAATGCTATCTTAAAGAAGAATATTAATAGCGTTTTAGAGAAAGTGCTACTATAGTGAAGTTTAATAATAGCGTTTTGCCAAAAAGTGCTATCAAAATCACATTGGGTGTATTTTATAATAGCGCTCAATCATAAAGTGCTATTATAGATATGTTTTTTCCTTTTTAATAGCACTTTATTTAAAAGTGCTATTAAATAAGGCGATACAAAAAATCAATTTTGGTGTAAAAAGAAGTAATGATATCATTTTCAAGAATGATTCGTTTAGCTTCACTGAATGTATGTCGGAGGTTGTTTATATTTCTTGGAAATGGCTTTATTCTAGATTTAAGTTAGCTTCTTATTGTAATTTTCACATGTGGAATATACTACCGCTCACTTGTTTTGGGTTGTAGTTTTTTCCGCCATGTAATCGGTTGGAGTATCCCTTATACTCCGGGTTAATATAAATTACTTATTAAAAAAAACAAAATCAACAAGAGGCTTGATTTGACACTTAAGCGTTGAATAAGTATCTATATCATGCTTAAATATTTTGATTGCTATGCTCTCTAGTTGAAATTATGGCATGGTGTTTATTTTTTTTCTTATGTCAAACTTGTTTTGGTTACTGCCTTGTTTTTCTGGTTTCTCTCACTTCTTCTCGTATGATTTTACACACAATTGTACATGCTTTCTTTAGATAATATATGCTACCTTGTCTATTGACTCCCAATCATATCTTGTTCTGTATGTCCAATCATGTACCAAAATATCCTCATGAATATTGAATACAACACTCAGCTAATGCTCTTTTGAATTCCTTACCACCCAACATTCACAATCATAAAACATCATAAGAAAAATATTCTTATTTTTCTAATATTTTCTAGAAGGTAAAACTCTAATTACGCAATACAGCCAAGTAGTTTGTTTGCTCAGCGCACAAGTTCTATTTAATACTAATTTGTCCACAAGTTTTACTGACCAGTCAATATCTCTTCACTAACTACAAAAGCACTTCACTTCTTGCCACTAACAACTGACAAATATATCTAGATCTTTTACTTTGGAAAGACAAATTGAATTAAAACAGCACAAAAATAATTACTATCCTAATACCTTTGTTGACCCCCTTAGCCTAAAATAATTACAAGATAACAAACAACCCCAAACATATGCTAAAAAATTCATTCACTTGCAAAAACCATAAACTCACTTGAAGAAACTTGAAAAAAAAACACACACCAGCCGGTGTTGAAATGAAATCAGAAACTCGCTTGAAGAAGGGACTTGACGAAATAGGACACACACACCGTACAGGCTAGCCCATATTTTTTAGGGCTTTTTCGGGCCGGGTTAAAAAAGGCCTGGAAGTAAATGGGCTAAAAAAAGGCCCAAGCCATAACTTTTTTCGGACTTCGACCCATATTCACAGCTCTAGGTAAGACTACATACTAAAAAAATAGATCTCTATTTAATAGTCATATTAAATTAAAAATAATAATAAATTAATTATCAATAAATTAATTATCAATAAATATAATTTATGTTTTAGGGAATAAAAGTAGTAATAATTAATTATAAATTATCAATAAATATTATAATTGTAAAAAAATAGAACCAAGAAATATAGTGAAATAACAAGAAAATAAGAATAATAGTTAGAAATGTAAAATATAAGCATGATTTAGCGAGATACATAATATTGAGTAGTTGAGACTATAAAATTATTTTATTGTCCGGGAATATCTTTTTCTCTAAAAATAACATATGTTAAGGAATTCAAAAGAGCATTAGCTGAGTATTGAGTAGTTGAGACTATAAAATTATTTTATTGGAGTAACAATAATAAGCGTGTTTCTCTCTCTAAAAATGGAGCTCTAACCTCTCTCTAGAAGGGGGTTAGGGTTTTGCAATCTCGTACATGAGCGGTTTCCGGCAATCTAGGGACAACGAAGGTTGGAAGACAGTTATTGGTCGTCGGAATTAGAGGAATTGGCGCTCCAAATGGGATACATTCCCCTTTAGGGGGGGGTAACCGAAATCATCTTTCGTCTGGAGGGGAGCTCACTTCTTTTTACGTTTCGGAATTCCCATAATCTTCTTGGGCGAAGAATATCTTTGAGGTGTTTGGATGTGTAGGGGATGTGGTGGAAGTCTCAATCTCATCGATGGAAATTTTATGATGTTCTATGTGAGAGTTATGGCTGGTCAAAGTTCAGTTGACTTTTCCTATACAAACCCTAATTTAGAAACTTTTTGATTTGTTGATTTTTTATCGTTCCTTGATGAACCATGATCAATATTTGATCAAATGGTGAATGATAATTCAATATGAGGATCTTGACAAAAAATCAGGAGTTTTGACTTTACTTTGACCACAATTGACTTTTAGGTTAATTTAGTCGACTGTTGATTTTCTGAACAATTGAGTGGCCAATCTTTTGAGTTGAGACTTGATACTTGTCATAGAGGTAATATGGGATATATTGAGCCATATAGTATGTCTTGGAGCCATTGATTCATTGATTTTCCTTTGAACAAACCAAACCCTAGTTTCTGAGCTTCGTACAGGAGAATGTGCTTAGGAACTTAATATATTGATTTGAATTTGTATAAGAGAAATAGTATGGGCAAATTTTGGGGTATGACAGCTACTAATTAAAATCTTTGGGAAGGTTATCTTTTATCTTCGAGTATTGGATCTCCCATAAGGACATATGACGTTCGATCAATGCCTGTTGTCTTTTCAGTTCTTCGATTTCTGGCACTAGCTGCTGTGCCGTCTCGAAATGTCGAATCCCTGACTGCGCCACTTCAGTTAATTCATCTTGATTGGTTTTCTGGATTTCTACCTGACGAGACTAGGCATCCTTTATCTTCCCTTTGAGTTGCTCAATATCTTTTTTCCAGGCTTTGATATTTGTCTCACACTCTTCATATTCCCGTTGGTTCTTCGAACGCTCGAGCTTAAGGGTTTCAACCTTCTTCGTTGCATCGTTAGCAGCTTCCCATGAAGAACTGTGAGAAGTCATTTTTGCTGTGAGCTGTCCGTCAATATCCCGTTTTCGAAGGAGATTAGATTGGAGTTGTTCAATCAGAGAACTCAATAAGACAATTACTTCTGAGATTTCCACTGGAACAAGAAGTAAATCCACTTTCTTCAGAAGGTTGTTTAGACCATAATATTCGGTGGAATCCTTGATGAGAGCATCGACGAGGTTGGTTTCAAAGAACTTCTCTCTTATCTGATGAAAGAGTTTAGGAATATCATCCTTGTCACCAGCACCTGCCAAGACAGTAGAAGGAGTTCCAAGGGATGAAGCGCTATCGATACTCATCATGGTCTTGATGAAGCTCACAGGATCAGTCTGAAGGATAGAAAAACACTTAGAAAGGGGGGGTTTGAATAAGTGTAGCTTTAAAAACTTGTAAGATAAAAACAATTTGCACAATGATTTTTATCCTGGTTTGTTGTTAACTAAACTACTCCAGTCCACCCCCTTGGAGTGATTTACCTCACCTGAGGATTTAATCCACTAATCACACTTGATTATAATGGTTTTCCACTTAGAAACACTCTAAGTCTTCTAGAGTATCCTGATCACAACCTGATCACTCTAGGAACAAACTGCTTAGACAACTTCTAAGACTTGCTAGAGTATACTGATCAACAACCTGATCACTCTAGAACTTACAACTTAATGTAAACAAATTCTTTTAAGAGTTACAATGCTTCTTATAAAGCTATTATCACAACTGTGATTTTCTCTTAAGTTTAAGCTTAAATCTCACTAAGATATTACAACAGCAATGTAGTGAGCTTGATCATGAAGTTTGAGAGCTTTTGATTTGAACAACGTTTCTGCAAGTTGGTTCAGAGTTTGTAATTCGTTCGTTGTAACCTTTGCTTCTCATCAGAACTTCATATTTATAGGCACTTGAGAAGATGACCATTGGGAGCATTTAATGCTTTGCGTATTTCGTACAGCATTGCATTTAATGTTTCACTCTTTTGTCAACTACCTCGAGCCTTGTTTCCGCTGTGTCTACTGACGTTGCCTTTAATAGCTTCTAACGTTCCTTTTGTCAGTCAGCGTAGCCTGCCAGTCTAGTACTTGCTTCTGATCTGATGTTTGTGTAAACAACGTTTGAATATCATCAGAGTCAAACAGCTTGGTGCAGAGCATCTTCTTGTCTTCTGACCTTGAAGTGCTTCTGAGCGTGATACCATGAGAACTTCAGTGCTTCTGCTTCTGATCTCAAGTTCTTCTGATGCTTCTATAGACCCATGTTCTGATTCTGCTTGACCATCTTCTGATGTCTTGCCAGACCATGTTCTGTTGTTGCATGCTGAACCTTCTGAGTCAGTGCTTCTTGCGCTGATATTGTGCATACTCTTTATATAATTCTTGAAATGGAAATTGCAAAGTATTAGAGTACCACATTATCTCATACAAAATTCATATCCTTGTTATCATCAAAACTAAGAATATTGATCAGAACAAATCTTGTTCTAACAATCTCCCCCTTTTTGATGATGACAAAAACATACATAAATGATATGAATTTGCGATCAGAATATCAGACGGCTAAAGACAATTACACAGCTATAGCACGAGCATATAGACAATGTGTGAATATGTCTCCCCCTGAGATTAACAATCTCCCCCTGAGATAAATAATCTCCCCCTGAAATAAATACTAGAAGAATTTTTATAAATAAAAGACTTCCTTGAGTATTTCAGTATAGACTTTCACATATGCTTAGATCTTCAGAACATTCACAGCTTCTGATTCTTGCTTCCATAGGACAGCTTCAGAACTTGAATTTCCTAGATCTTCAGAATATTCATAGCCTCTGATTCTTGCTTCCATTGGACAGCTTTAGAGCTTGAATTTCTTCTTGAGTCATTGCATGCTAGATTGTATCAGAACATTGTTGAATGTACCAGAGCATCATCAGAGCATCTCTACATCCTGAAATGTTACAGAACAACTAAACGACAACAGTCAGCATGAATGAATCAGATCATAGAATGTGTTTCAGAATTTTATACTATGTATCAGAACACACACATAAAATGTTTCAGAGCATATTTTGTAACTAAAAACATGCATCAGAACATATAAAGAATAAGAATGAAAGTATATTCTATAATCAGAATATCAGAACATTCTTCCTTCTTGCTTCAGGTCTTGAAGCTTTATAGCACTCAGCTTGCTTCAATTTCCAAGAGCTTGATTCTTTATAGAATTGCTTTTCCTCATCTCTTTGCTTCTCATGTTGAGCTTTAAAGAGGATCTTCAATTCCTGCAAGACAACACTCAAAAGCATAGAACTTTTCAAGTTCTGTTAGAAATGTGGATCCTTTCCCCCAGCAACTGATAAAGTAAATCAGATCATCTATCACATTTTTCTCCCCCTTTCTGTCATAACATCAAAAAACATAAAAGATTCAGATGAAAAACTCGACAAACACATAGAAGAAAAGGATAATTTTCATTAAGCACGGAGAAAAAAAAAACAGGTTCAGAAGTACAAGAGGAAGGGCAAAAGAAGATGCAATCTAAGATGACCCTAGCTTCGACATGATCTTGGCCAGCATATCATGAATCCCACTGTTGCTCTCATTCTGCCTTTCCATGAAAGCACGAAACTCAGCGTTGATTGATCTCTGCTCATCCTGGTTCTTCTGAATGACTTCCAAAGTCCTTGCAAGACGGGAAGGTTCATCAGAAGAAGCTTCACAACTTCTTTCCAGAGGGATAGCATTCTGATCTGCAGCTTCCATGATCAGATCATTTGCAGGATTTTCCTCAATAGGAATGGTTTCAACAACATGATCTTCAGCATCTGCTTCTTGCATAGAAGCATCTCCATGCTCTGTAGCAGGAACCTCAGAATCTCCATTCTCAAGTGCCTGAAGAATGGCAGCAAGATTCCTAGGAGCAGAAGGACCTTCAACTTCTGGTGGGTCAACAACTTCTGGAATGACCAAGCTTGGGTCTTCCTCAGAAGGATTTTCCCTCAGAAAGTCAAAGAGAGTCCTGAAGTCTCCGAGCCGAACAGGATATTGAGGTTTCGATACCACAATTTCCCTGCATGGGTTAGCTTCCATTGCAGCAGCAATTCTTGCTTCTTCCAGCTCATCCACAAATCTCTTCTCCTCAGCAGCAACCCTGTTTCTGAGGGGATGATAGTAGATACCATTATCACCCTCCAGCAGATAACCAGCATAACCAGGGGCAGCAGCCACTAGTCTCTTCTGTACTCCCATAGCTCCAACTTGAAAATCCTGGCGAAAGCTTCTCCAGAGGTTTCTCGTAGAAACATCATTAAGCCCATTGAGAAAAGAATCCTTCAGAAGGTCAAGCCTGCTAATCACTTTACTTCTGAACAACTCCAGACAAATGATAGGTTCAGGTTCAGGTGGGTTGAAGGTGACTTTGTAGTCAGGGTAGAGAAGGCAGTAAGGGTTGGATTTTCTGGTAGTTAGGGGATGGGATGGAGGTGCAGTGTTTGAAGAGGATGGAATATCAGTGAAGGGGGTTGATGAGAAAGGTATATCTATGGGTGTGTGAAGGATGGTAGTTAAGGGGGTAGGGTTGAGAACTTGAGAAGATGATGGTGTTTGCAAGCTATTAGGTAAAGGTGATATGGGGGTAGGAGTTTGTGCAGAAGGAGGTGATTGAGGAAGATTTGTAGGGGTAAGGGTGTTTTGAGGTTCAGAAGGAGAAGGTTGGATAGGTGGAGGTTGGTACACTTGCCTGGAGAAGTTACCTGTTCTGATTGCCTCAAAGGAATCAACCTTAAGAGGGTCATAAGTGACCTTCTGCCTTGTTTCTCTCTTGGCAGCTTCTTCTGCAGTCTTTTTCTTTAGCCTTTTCTCTCGCTTCTTCTTATCCTCCTTCTTGAGGTCAGCTTGAGAGGGAAGCACTCTTCCACGAATCCATGCAGGATCAATAGAAGATTGATTTCTCATAGAAGCCTCCAAATAGAATTTAGCCGCCTGGCAAAGTTCTGTTTGAAATAAAGTAGAGAAACCCGCAACAGGAATTATTCTGTGTTCATTGTCAAAGGGAACATCAGTTATTTCCTTGACAAGTTCCATTCTCAGCAAGTCAAGACCATTGAAGATAGAACCCCGAGTGACTCTAAATAAGTTAGGTGTTCCAATAGCCCTTAAGGAGCCCATTAGGTCACTTTCAATCAGAATGTCTGAGATCATTCTGGCGAAAGGAACAACATTTCTTTGGAGATGAGGATACTTTGCACGTTCGTCATCTCTTGACTCTTCAATAGCTAACTTCAGATTGTCAAAAATGATGTTGGAGATGTTGATTTCAATTCTTCTTCCGACGCAGAAGAGAGTGTACTTGTGGTCAGGACTGATGTAAGATGAAGAGAAGGATCCCTTTCTGTGATTAAGAGAGCCCAGAATAATCTCAGCCCAAACTTGATAAAACGGCTTCAAGGTACCAGTTAGACTTGAATCAGTACTGGTAACACACGAAATCAGCTTCTCAACCTGGAACCAATCAACTCTGCCAGGAAGGGGACCAGTGACTCCTTCTTCATTGTTCAAGTTGTACAGCTTCCTGATTAACTTCTCAATTATCACAACTTCATGCCCTAGCACGAAGGAGATAACGGCGGTTGCAGTGACGGTTGCATGAACCCAGAAATCTTTCACAAGGGCTGGATAACTTGGTCCAACCAATCAAGCCAGATAGTTTGACCATTGTTATACCCCAAAATTTGCCCGCATCTTTTTTCAAGAAAACTCCAATCTGAAAATTAAGAGTCTCATATAATCATGGATTTTTATTTCAACAAATATCCTGACATATGAAACACTTAGTTTTTAGAATTTTTTTTATACAGTAATTTGGCTTGCAGTTGAATTTATTCTTACCCAAACGCCAAATACTGTTTATTACTTCACACATGCTATTTATTTATTTACAGATAAATAGTACTGACACAATTGGTACAGAGTTAAATCTTTTTGCAGGCGCAGAATCAGGAAACTCAGACTGTACTGGTAACAAGTAGATTATTATTATCTTTTGTTTCCCACTAATTTTTGTACTATATTCCATTATTTTCAAAAATCTTTTCAAATCTCTTTTTCAAAAATCAAATCCTAACTTTATTCTCCACATCTCTCTTTTTCCCAACACTATCATACACTTTCTTTCAAATCATACTTCCACTCAAATTTTCCTTTTGTACGGAATCACATCATTCCCCAACGTCTCTTTCCTTCTTTCCATTCTATAAATACCTCTCATTTTCTTCCATAAAATCTCACATCAAATTCTAATTCATATCTCAAATTTCCACTTCATAATCCATCCTTTCTTCTTCCCCGACAAAATGGCAAAGCGGTGGGAAACGTGTTTTCTTATGGTCATCACCATTGCTACGGTGATCATGTCTTTCTTCTGTCTACATAGCCCGGAACACTGTGGACCTGGGATGCTTATGCTCCCAATCATCTACATGTTACTATTTGTAGCATGGGTTATCAATCGTCATTCTTAAAATGTGCCGTATTTCTTATTTCTTAAATGTACCGTTTATTCGTCGTACTGTTCAATGTAGTATGTAATATTTGTACTGTCAGTATTAAATGTTGTACTATTTGTCATAATATTGCTTAATTACTCAGATAATATTTTGTGTGTTTTCTGCAAGTCAAATATTCATTTTTCTGTGCATTAAATGATTTTCAGGGTTATTATCGGTAATTTTGCCCGCATACAGTAAATATTAGTTATTTATTATGTCTGTGTTTTTCTAACAAGTCATGTAAATAAACTTTTATTTTTCACAAAAAAACAAAAGCAAAAACAACAAAAAAAAGAAAATTAACTTTGACTGTTGATTTTTCACTCTAACTGCTACACCAATACCTGGACAGTCAGTTGACAGCCAAACTGCTGGCAGTACAATTCTCAGTGTTTTGTACCATCAATCAAATCAATCTTTCACAATTCAAAATTCCAAGATTTTTGTTCTAGAAGTCTTCTGAATATCACGCGATTAGCAGAGACTCAACACTGCACAAAAATCAGGTACGCTTAACTGTCTCCTACATAAACAGTCCCTGACTAGGGTTTTCTTGTTTTTACAGGAGAAACAAGTTTTTGAGAGCTCAAATGGATTTCATACACATCCATATATCTCAAAGTACCATCATACAAATTTTCAAACTTCAATTCACTCAGACGCACCGTCAGCAGCTCAAACAGTCAACAGACGATCCGTTTGACCAAAAAGTCAACAGACAGTCAAAAATGAAATTTTTTGTCAAAGTCCATATTTTCTCAAAGGATTCATCATTTGATCATTGGATGATCATAATTCATCAAGGAAAGATCAAAAATCAACAAAACCCTAAGATTCAAAATTAGGGTTTTTGCCTGAAAAGTCAACTCAACTTTGACAGATCATAACTCTCTCATCCTTCATCCAAAAAATTCAAACCAAAGCTTATTTTGAAGGAAATTCAATTATCTTTCAAATGCGATTGATCCCATGATCATTGGATTCACCATTTGAAAAATATGATCAAAGACATTACAGGTCATTTTCAAAGTCAACAAAAAGACACTTTTTTCAAAAGGACACACAAGGAGCATCAAAAATCATTTTGACATGAGACCAAAGGCATTGGTTAGAGGACTCTTTGAGGTTTCCAAAAAGTGCAAGATCTCCTTCATATGACAAAAATTGAGGGATTTACACCTTGTTGAAGTTGGCTAAATTTTGGGAAAATGCATGAAACCAACATTGCTCAAAAATGTATTTTTTCCAAATGGGGCCAAGTTTTCATGGTTCAAACATGTTTGCCATGATATTATGGGCCTCCCACGACCAAGACAAGGCCCATAACATTTTTTATCCATTTTTGCTTGATTTTATCTTATTTTAAGATTAAATTAAAAGGAAAAAAGAATGGATAAAGGATAGCTTACAATCTAAGCATGACTCACCCAAGGAACCTTCATTTTTCTGCAGAGAATTGAAGAGCAAGGCAAGTGCATTGAAGAGAAGAATACTTGGTCAAGTTTTCAAAGATTTTTAATATTTAAAAATCAAAGTTTCAACAAAGCTCATCAATGCTTTTAGCTTAGTTTTTAAGCAGCCCTTGGCTTATAAATAGGCTAGCATACTTCAATGTAATAAGGACACACGAAATAGAGCAAAGATATAGCAAGAACACACTTCATATTTCAAAAAATAATCAAAGAAACTTCAAAATTCGTATTTAAATTTGCAGCTAGTTTCAAAGCAAACTAAGTCCATAAATCACTTCCTGGAACTTATTTGAGTAAGTTCAGATCCATAACCAAGTTCATAGAGGCCTGAAACTCGAGTTCTCTCACTCTCCGATTTGGTAAACTTTCATTGATTTCAAATTCAAATTTCATGCGTTGTTAACATGTCTCACGGTTATGGTTGAGCTTATACTGATCATTAGATCAGGTTTGAACCCTAGCATGAGAGTTCTAACGTCCTGAACATGGGTTACCATTGTCAACCGTGAGTTTATGTTTCTCTTCGAATCTCTTAACACAAGCATTTTCAGTCCAAACTAACCTCACCATTGGATTCCCAGACCTCGATTTAGGGGGGTAGGGTCTTCATTTGGTGTTTAAACTAACTATTTTGCAGGTTTTGAAAACCACCTCGCCGGAGAAGACAACCGGAAAACACTTTCCGGTGGTCAGCAAGGCTAGGGCATGGTTGACTGCACGCGTGGCTCCTTCCCTCGCTCCTATTGGCTGGTCAATAAGTCTGTGGCATGCGTGGCAAAACGTTATAACCTGATTGGTTCTGGTTTAAAACGTGGACCCCACATAACTTAAAATCAAAAAAATAAAAGAAACAAGTGGATTGGGCCTGTACGTATTGATATTCACACCCCTGGTTTCTGGCCCAAAGGCATCTCTTGAACTAAACATAGTTCTTTTCCAGATTTGCTTAACACACCCCCTGCAGGTTTAAATTAATAAATCTCTATATTTTGCATTTTAATTAAAATCAACCAATCATAAAACACCAAAAATATTTTATTTTTAGTTTTAATCTGATAAAATATTTATTTATTTTTAGGCATAAAAATATTAATATTTTATTTAAATTAAGGCTATTTTGTATAATTAATTAGTATATATTTATATATTTGCTTCTTAATTATTCTAACCAATCAAAAAAATCATAAAAAAAATTGTTCTTTGTGTTAAATATTGTTTATATATTATAAACTAATTTTGTACATATTTTGCATAATTTTCTCTTTAAGTTTTAATTATTTGTATAATTATTTGTATAATTATGTTTTAATTAGCTTAAATCAATTTCAAATCAATTTCAAAAATTCCAAAAAAATTAGTTTTGTTTTAAAATTAATTGACAAATATTTTGTACATGTTTTAAACTTAATTTCTAGGTTTAAATTTATTTTTATCCTTTTTCTTCATTTTAATTTAATTAATTATGCATTAATTATAATTAAAATAAATCATAAAAAATCCAAAAACATGCCTTTTATTTTTCTTGCAATTTAAATTCCTAGATAAATGTATAGGATGTCAAGTTCATGTAAATAGGCTAGTTTACATTTCCCGCACAATCGATGTAATAGCGTAGATTTACTTTCCGCACTTTACATTTCCGCACTTTAATTTCCAGCAAATATAAACTGCGTGTATGTCAAAGATAAAATTGAACCGTTAGATCACTAACTTCAAAGATAAAATATCTGAATCCAAACACAATCACACTTGCACCTCTTAAGGTAATCCCTTCTCATTCTTTTCAAAATCAAAAGTCAAAATTCTACTGTTTCGAGTACAAAATCGAACCTTTTGTTTATATCCGGTGAAAGGATAGATTTTTAAAGGAAATAGGATAAAGACCTTACAACTCAAGGTAGACCTCCTAGTTTGCTTACTCAAATCAAAACAAACAAAATTCTCATACACTGTTGTTTTTCAAAACAAAACTTTCAAAAAAGACAATACTTTGTATACATCCAAACACGGATTATTACAAAGTTAACGTTCTTTTCAAAACATCTTTCGAAAGATAAACAAGCATTTTGTATACATCCACACACGGATCATTACAAAATTCAATTTACAAAAGTATTTGAAGCCACATATGAGCATTCTAAAGCAATTGAAAAGTGATCGAAAAACAAGTGAGCTAAGCAAACTTAAGAGCCCATGGATAACCATGGATACAAAGGGTGCTAACACCTTCCCTTTGTATAACCTACCCCCTTACCCAGAATTTCTTAAAGGTCTTTTTTCTGTTTCTTTTATAAACCTTTCCTTAATTGGATAAAATAAAAGGTCGGTGGCGACTCTGTGAATTTTCAAAATGCGAAAGCATTAAGCGATAAAAAAGAGTCAGTTCACGTATCTCTACAGATCAGAGGTATGGCCCGGGATAAAAAACGGAGGTCCACAGAACTGGCGACTCTGCTGGGGAAATACTTTCAAAAACAAAATGTTTTCAAAAGGGGTTACCTTAAGAGAATAGGTCGATGTTTTCAATTGTTTGACTTGATTGCTCTATTTTTCAAAGGTTTGTTTGGGTATTTTGCTTGTGTGAAAGATTCTAACCCGAATCTCGAGATACCTTAAGTATATGACAATAGACCAAGAAAACTGTACGGCATGTACCGATGCGGTTGATCTGGTAGTCATCGTTAGTGCGATACTTTGGTTTATACTGATGTCCCTTGAAAACGATCAAGGAGTATATTAGGCTTCCGAATTGTCATTAAACACTAATTTGTCTTAGAACCTTTTTAGTTGAACTTGACTTGTGGCCTATTAAGTGGCTAGCTTTGAAATTGATCGAAGTTAGTTATCCTCGAGGAATATTTTGATCGGCCGCTCGAGCGCCGTATTGAGATGTTACTTCCAAGGATCATAGAACCCGAATACTATTCTAGGACAGGTTTTAACCAACTCAACTTCAGTGGGGAGGGTATCACCTATCAGCTCCATGCAAGCCTTTAAACCTAAGGCTATTGTTTGATTTGTTTTTGTGTGCCACATGTTTGCATCATAAGCATATCATTTTTGCACCAAACACTTCAAGGATCAAAGAGTTTACCTTTGTTTTTGCAGGTAATGGCTCCCGCCACCAAAGATTACATCCGAATCAACATCTCAACGGTACCATCTGAACTAAAAGACTTAGTGTCAGAATTCCCAAGGAATGTTCAATTCACTGAAAGGCATGGTCACCTACTCCATTTGGTTACCTCAAAATTTGAAGAAGACATGATACGGGTCCTGTTCCAGTTCTTTGACCCTGAACATCATTGCTTTACCTTTCCTGATTACCAGTTGGTACCCACTTTGGAAGAATTCTCTGAACTAATTGGATTGCCTGTTCAAAATCAATTACCTTTCACTGGTTTAGAAAGGATTCCAAAACCTGAAGTCATTGCTGCTGCTTTACATCTGCGAAAATCAGAAATCGAGTCCAATTGGGAAACAAAGAGTGGAGTTAAGGGTTTACTTGCCAAGTTCTTGTTGGAAAAGGCTCGACTACTGCTAGAAAACAAAAGTTATCCAGCTTTTGAGGAAGTTATGGCACTTTTGATCTATGGGTTGGTTTTATTCCCAAATCCCGACCAGTTCATAAATGTACACATCATCAACCTTTTCCTAATCCGTAACCCGGGGTACCAACATTGCTGGGAGACATTCTACATTCTCTACACACTCGTACCATGAAGAAACGAGGAACTCTCATGTGCTGTATACCGCTACTGGCTAGGTGGTTTACATTTCATCTTCCCCGATCAGTGTTGAGAAATGAACAAAGAATGCAATGGTCTCGCAGGATTATGTCTTTGTCTCATTCAGATATCCGGTGGAACAACTTCTTTCAAAGAGACATTACTATCATTGATCATTGTGGAGAGTACCCTAATGTGCCACTCCTTGGCATCAAAGGAGGCATCACTTACAATCCCTCTTTAGCTCTACGCCAATTCGGATATGCAAGGAGCAACGGTCCTCATGACATGATTATTCGTGGCATTGTGTTTGATTACGAGAATGATTCTCATAGACACCGACGAAGGTTCATACATGCATGGGACAGTGTCTATAGAATAGAAAGCAAAACTTTGGGGCGATGGAATTCTATTCCTATGGAACCTTTCCTCAGATGGGTCCGCACTCATGCTCAGAAACTCCTTATGCCATATCCTGCTGTTCTACCTGTGACTATTGAACCAGAGGTCGAAGGATATGAACCTCAAGTTATTCTACACCCGGACATGCCAACTGACCTAGAAGAGTTGCAAAATTCTTGGGTTCAACTCAAAGAGGAAAGAGACACCTTCAAATCATACTGTCAAGACTATGAGAGAAGGATATTGGAGCTCACCGGACAGCTTCAAGAAGAACAGCAGATCAACACATTCCTGGGGGCAAAGAGAAAGCGTCCACGGGAGACCTGAAGGATCATTTATTTTATTTCTGTCTTGTAAGCCCAAATGAGGCAAAGAAAAAAGAAGCAAAAAAAAAAAGAAATAAATTGATTAACTAACGTTTGTTTCTTCTTTAACAAATCTAAACTCTAAGATCCTTGAAACATTGCACACACATTTCACTTCATGCATTGCATATACATTTCATACATTGCATTCATATACATTGCATATACATTTCATAGATTGCATACACATGGCATCCAGTCATACACATTGCATAACAGGTTCACATGACGGATTTCTCATCTCCTCGCTGTTTATTTCAGTCAGAAGAGATGGAATCCGAGACAAGCATCAAGAACCTCGAAGCACAGAA
>NC_081182.1:172251016-172323686 GCF_029867415.1 Vicia villosa
CCTAAAATGGTATATGCTATAAACAGCCATTAAAATCCAATTGAAGCTCCAGAAACGACCAGAGCTTCAAACCAAACACAATTATGCATCTACATCTTGTTAAATATGCGTGTGTTATGAGATATAAGTTGATTTTAGCTTGAACAAACCGTGGCCTATATAGCTCGATTCAATGAGGTTTAAGACTTGGAAATGATTGGAATTGTTTCAGTGAAGCTCAGAGATGATGTTTGAATGTTTATTTTGTATTGAAATTGACTGAAACTTAAAATTCGAATTTCAAGTTTCTTTGAAAGTTACAAGTTGTTACAAGAGTGCTATGTGCTTATGAATGCTACTGAATTCGTCCTCCCTGTGTTACTAAAGTATGCTAGCCTATTTATAAGCATTGAAGTGCTTAGAATTGAAGCTAAGAAGCATCTAGTTGCCTTTGTGGAATTCTTGATTTTTTTATATTAAAAAGCTTTGAATTATTGACCAAGTCTTCTTCTCTTCAATGCACTTGCCTTGCTCTTCAATTCTCTGCAGAAAAATGAAGATTCCTTGGGTGAGTCATGCTTAGATTGTAAGCTAACCATTATCCATTCATTTTTCCTTTTAATTTAATCTTAAAATAAGATAAAATCAAGCAAAAAATGAATAAAAATGGTATGGGCCTTGTCTTGGTCGTGGGAGGCCCATAATAACATGGCATACATGTTTGAACCATGAAAACTTGGCCCCATTTGGAAAAAATGCATTTTTGAGCAATGTTGGTTTTATGCATTTTCCAAAATTTAGCCAACTTCAACAAGGTGTAAATCCCTCAATTTTTGTCATATGAAGGAGATCTTGCACTTTTTGGAAACCTCAAAGAGTCCTCTAACCAATGCCTTTGGTCTCATGTCAAAATGATTTTTGATGCTCCTTGTGTGTCCTTTTGAAAAAAGTGTCTTTTTGTTGACTTTGAAAATGACCTGTAATGTCTTTGATCATATTTTTCAAATGGTGAATGCAATGACCATGGGATCAATTGCATTTGAAATATAATTGAATTTCCTTCAAAATTAGCTTTGGTTTGAATTTTTTGGATGAAGGATGAGAGAGTTATGACCAGTCAAAGTTGAGTTGACTTTTCAGGTAAAAACCCTAATTTTGAATCTTAGGGTTTTGTTGATTTTTGATCTTTCCTTGATGAATTATGATCATCCAATGATCAAATGATGAATCCTTTGACAAAATATGGATTTTGACAAAAAATTTCATTTTTGACTGTCTGTTGACTTTTTTGGTCAAACGGGTCGTCTGTTGACTGTTTGAGCTGCTGACGGTGCGTCTGAGTGAATTGAAGTTTGAAAATTTGTATGATGGTACTTTGAGATATATGGATGTGCATGAAATCCATTTGAGGTCTCAAAAACTTGTTTCTCCTGTAAAAACAAGAAAACCCTAGTTAGGGACTGTTTATGTAGGAGACAGTTAAACGTACCTGATTTTTGTGCAGTGTTGAGTCTCTGCTAATCGCGTGATATTCAGAAGACTTCTAGAACAAAAATCTTGGAATTTTGAATTGTGAAAGATTGATTTGATTGATGGTACAAAACACTGAGAATTGTACTGCCAGCAGTTTGGCTGTCAATTGACTGTCCAGGTATTGATGTAGCAGTTAGAGTGAAAAATCAACAGTCAAAGTTAATTTTCTTTTTTTTTTGTTTTTGCTTTTGTTTTATGTGAAAAATGAAAGTTTATTTACATGACTTGTTAAAAAACACAGACATAATAAATAACTAATATTTACTGTATGCGGGCAAAATTACCGATAATAACCCTGAAAATCATTTAATGCACAGAAAAATGCATATTTGACTGGCAGAAAACGCATAAAATATTATCTGAGTAATTAAGCAATATTATGACAAATAGTACAACATTTAATACTGACAGTACAAATATTACATACTATATTGAACAGTACGACGAATAAACGGTACATTTAAGAAATAAGAAATACGACAAATTTTAAGAATGACGATTGATAACCCATGCTACAAATAGTAACATGTAGATGATTGGGAGCATAAGCATCCCAGGTCCACAGTGTTCCGGGCTATGTAGACAGAAGAAAGACATGATCACCGTAGCAATGGTGATGACCATAAGAAAACACGTTTCCCACCGCTTTGCCATTTTGTCGGGGAAGAAGAAAGGATGAATTATGAAGTAGAAATTTGAGAGATGAATTAGAATTTGATGTGAGATTTTTATGAAAAAATGAGAGGTATTTATAGAGTGGAAAGAAGGATAGAGACGTTGGGGAATGATGTGATTCCGTACAAAAGGAAAATTTGAGTGGAAGTAAGATTTGAAAGAAAGTGTATGATAGTGTTGGGAAAAAGAGAGATGTGGAGAATAAAGTTAGGATTTGATTTTTTGAAAAAG
The DNA here is from genome assembly GCF_029867415.1 of Vicia villosa. Taxonomy (NCBI): domain Eukaryota; kingdom Viridiplantae; phylum Streptophyta; class Magnoliopsida; order Fabales; family Fabaceae; genus Vicia; species Vicia villosa. Next base: position 172,253,435 of record NC_081182.1, read on the forward strand.
AGATTTGAAAAGATTTTTGAAAATAATGGAATATAGTACAAAAATTAGTGGGAAACAAAAGATAATAATAATCTACTTGTTACCAGTACAGTCTGAGTTTCCTGATTCTGCGCCTGCAAAAAGATTTAACTCTGTACCAATTGTGTCAGTACTATTTATCTGTAAATAAATAAATAGCATGTGTGAAGTAATAAACAGCATTTGGCGTTTGCGTAAGAATAAATTCAACTGCAAACCAAATTACTGTATAAGAAAAATTCTAAAAACTAAGTATTTCATATATCAGGATCTTTGTTGAAATAAAAATCCATGATTATATGAGACTTTTAATTTTCAGATTGGAGTTTTCTTGAAAAATAATGCGGGCAAATTTTGGGGTATAACACTATGTCTACTATCCAGTTAAAGATCTCAAACTTTTGCTCTATTGATTTTAACCTTTGACCGTCTTAACCCCTCAAACTTTCGCTCTATTGGTTTTAAGACTTACTAATTAAATTAGACATACAAACCAAAAACAAGTGATATTTAATAAAACATAATTAAGCCAATTTATTTCGGATCCCTACGGTTAAATTACTTTACATACCGACATCTAAATAAATTAGCCAGACATATTAATATGGTTAAACATGCATAAATAAATTCGGTTCATAATATTAGGCATATTAAATGGCATATAATATATCATGCAATAATAATAATAATAATTAAAGCGGTAAATAGAAACCTGGATAATATAAATCGGAAATAAAACTTGAATCTTGGAGTACTTGAACTTCCACCACAAGTCGGTTGGATTGTTCTTCGATAAATTATTCGATCAAATAAAAACAAGGAAATAAAATACTATGATCTAACGTAAGGTTAGATCTAGTTAAAAGTTCACAACAATTTCCGGTGTAGAAATTGTTGTGAGAAAAGATAAACAGAATAGAAAACAATTGCTGGAAATAAAATGCTGGAATAAAAATGCAGAAGAAAAACTGTGGCTGGGACAAAGCATGGTCCAACCCTTTTTCACGTGAACATCTTGTCCTTTATATAGTGCTGCTTTGTAACTTCCGTTCTAGCTGATCCTTTTTTTTTCTCCACAATTATAGGTACACTACTTGACTGTGCAGAGGAGACTGAAAACGTGTGTTGCGTAGTTGAGAAAAATGAGGAGACGGGCGTCTCCACTAGGAGACGTGACCCCTAAAATACAGGAGACGGACGTCCCCAAAAGGAGACGTGGCCCCCTATTTTTAGGAGACGGGCGTCTCCCCCTTTTAGCTACATCACAAATCACATTATATATAAAAGTGACGTTTGTCACTTCATTTATATATACATGTATATATAAAATATATATAAATGAACCATGGGGCCCACGTTCTTATATATATAATATATATATTATATATATTTATATATATATATATATATTATTTTCATTTCTTCATTCTTTGTGGTTTGGCCTTGCATCTTTGCACAATTGGGTCTTCTTTGCACCTCCTTTTCACTTCAGCACCCACTTTTCATCTTTTAGGCACAATTAGTAGTCATTTTAGCTCCATTTCTTCTCCTTTTCACAAATAGTCCTCAAAACGAACATAAAACCTAAAACAATGAAAATACCAGCATAATACCAACATAAAACAACATAATTGAGATAAAATAGGGAAATAATATATGTAAATCAAGCCAAATATGTGATACATTTTCGCGTTATCAGTAGTTTAGTAGTTGATAGTTGATAAAAGATAGTTTTAGAGAGATGTTTAGAAAGAAGGCTATGTCATTGATTTCTTGGATGATCAATTACAAGATACCATTTGCCTATTCATAGGCTCAAGTCACCAACCTCTCAATGGTGGTGAATATTTCTACATCTCTTTAGTTTCTTCTAGAAATCTCATGATAGATTAGTATCATGATGGTTCTAGGTTATTCTATCTTTTACATACACTTATAATTCTAGATTGATCTACCATATCCATACACAATATAGTTCTAGATTATTCTACCATATTCATATACACTATAGTTCTAGGATATTCTACCATTTTCATACATATTATATTTAGAATATTCTAGAATTTGTAGCAACTTCAACAATTAATTTCCATGTTAGGCAGTATTTTTTTTGTGGAACTAGTTTATGCTAAACTATAATGTTGAAAGCCTTCACTACCTCATTGCCCACCCTCATTAAATTCTCATATGCGGATATCACCGAGTACACCTCTAAATTATCCTCTTTCCACACAACTTTATCACCAACTTCAAAATAGAACTTGATCGACTCTATTTCTACCAATAACCAATTGATGAGGCTACTGACTTTGTAGTTTCAAGAAATATATTTTGTTACAAAAGGCAAAAGAATGGGTAGTTTATCCTCCTCGTCAAATCAGACTCTATTAGACAAATAGTACAATCACCCTATAATGGGTAGTTTATAATTCATCAATAAATTACTGCACAACTATGTCATCAAGACATCAACAACATGTAATATCTAACTTCAAAACTTTATCAAGCAGGTTTTACACATAAGGTAATATACTAAAATAAAATCAACGAAGCACCCCATATGAACAAAGAGGGAGAAGGGTACAATGTCAGGTGGAAAAAATAAAATTTTCAACTGCACCCCCACTCATAGAGAAAATGTCTGAGCTATGTATTTCCCAATGCTAATATGTTTCGAGGACAAGATGTTAGAACAAGAATTGTTTTGATCAATATTCTTAGTTTTGATGATAACATTATATATGAATTTTGTATAAGACAATGTGGTACTCTAATCCTATGCATTTTCCATTTCAGGAAATATATAAAGAGTATGCACAAATTCAGCGCAAGAAGCACTGACTCAGAAGGTTCAAGTATGCAACATCAGAACATGCTCTCGCAAGACATCAGAAGATGGTCAAGCAAAATCAGAACATGGTCTATGAAGCATCAGAAGAACTTGAGTTTAGAAGCAGAAGCACTGAAGTTCTCATGGTATCACGCTAGAAGCACTTCAAGGTCAGAAGACAAGAAGATGCTCTGCACCAAGCTGAATGACTCTGATATTCAAACGTTGTATCTACAAAGATCAGATCAGAAGCATGTACAAGTTGACAGGCTACGCTGACTGGCAAAAGGAACGTTAGAAGCTATTAAAGGCAAAGTCAGTTAAAGCAGGAAAAGCAAGGCTCGAGGTAGTTGACAAAAGAGCGAAACATTAAATGCAATGCTGTACGGATCACGCAACGCATTAAATGCTCCCAACGGTCATCTTCTCTAAACACCTATAAATAGTGAAGTTCTGATCAGAAGCAAGGTTACGAATTTACGAACAATTTGCTGAAATTCGGTTGAATTAAAAGCTATCAAACTTCATCTTCAACCTCACATTACTTTTGTAATATCTTAATGAGATTAAGCTTAGAACTTAAGAGAAATATCACAGTTGTGATTACAACTTTATAAGAAGCAATATTGTACTCTTGTAAGAATTTGTTTACATTTATTTGTAAAAGGAACTAGAGAGATCAAGTTGTGATCAGAATCTCTAGAAGTCTTAGAGGGTATCTAAGCATTGATTTCCTAGAGTGATCAAGTTGTGATCAGTAGACTCTAGAAGACTTAGAAGGTATCTAAGTGGAAAACCATTGTAATCAAGGTTGATTAGTGGATTAAATCCTCAGGTGAGGTAAATCACTCTAAGGGGGTGGACTGTAGTAGTTTCGTTAACAACGAACCAGGATAAAAATCATTGTGCAATTGTTTTTATCTTAAGAGTTTTTAAAGTTACACTTATTCAAACCCCCCCTTTCTAAGTGTTTTTGTATCCTTCACAAGTATCCCATAAACTTGAACTGGAGGATCCTTTCATTGTCTCTGTGTCGAAGTCGACAAGGTTGTCGCCCAACTCTGATGGGGAACATGGAGACCATCATCTAGAGGATGGTTTTGCGGGTTCTCAAAGAATTTTACCCATACCAAAACTATCAAAATGAAATCCATGATACTTTAAATTCAATCGCGCAGAAACCTTATGGATCGAGGGATTCATTCTATGATTGCGAGTTTGGATGGGAGGGGAGGGGAATGCTTCCGAAAAAAAAATTATAAAAAAATATAGAAAAATATTTGACATTATTTGAAAAAAATATTTTGTTTAGAATGATAAAAAATTCATTATCATTACTAAATTTTTAATTTTTAAAATAGTATAACAACCTAAAAGATATTTGAAAAATTTATGCAAGCCCTCAAAAACCCTCATTCAATACAATTTTTGAGTTCTCTCATTTTATGGGGTTTTGGGTGTTATTAATAAAATCAAACCCTCCAAAACCCTCCTGCCCAAAATATTTTTATTCTTTTCGCCCAATTTTTCCAACAAATTCGCCCACAACCATTCTTAACATCGCGTCCTCATCCAACATTCTCATTCTCAAGTTGCACTTGACAACTCTCTGACTATTACTTTTTCCGATATATTCGTATCTCAACACGACTTGAATCCAAAAATCATACGTCAAACTCTCAATTATCCTTGCAACATAATCGTTACTAACTTGCCAACCATTTCAGCAATATCTTGGAACAACATCTTACGACGTAGCAACAACCTTCACTCGCTCCTACTTAATGATACAACATTGCTTCATCATCGCAACAACATACTCAACACCGATACACATATACAATTCTTATTTCCATACTCAGGTGTCCTTCAGTAACAAAGCACCAACAACAACATTACCGCAACAACGAAAACTTATCATAATACAAACGTGATAACATAACTCGACTAATAACCATACAACTCATCATCGACCAACAACTTAAGAACATCCTAATTTAATCGGCACCATTCAACAGAAAACACAATACATCTGGCACAACATGCTTCAGCGTGCAACTCTGATCATCCATCTTAATTCACTGTCCTTTATTAGGGTTTCTATCGACTTATATGATTCACAAACTTCAACTAAGTTTTAGACTTTCCTCAACATTCACCACTTTATGCATCATCGAGACAGTAAGATAAGTCTATAACATCCAATACAATTCCGTCTACTATCAACAAGAGATTAAGGGTGGTCAAGTCCTCAATCTGTCAATAGACAGTCGACAATCATAATGGAGTATAACCATCATTACTGTAACATCCAGATTTTTATTAATATTTTTATTAATTATATTAGTAATTATATTATTTGGTGTTTTTAATAATTATTTGCTTAATTTAGTCATTTCTGATGTTTATTGAAATTTTCGCGTTTTGGGACGATTTAGTCGGTATTAGTCCGGGATAGCGGATCAATATTTAATCGAAAATTTTAATATTTTTAGTATTAGAAATATTAATGAGTTAATATTTAGCGTTTTGGGAATTTTCCGAGTAATTAAGATTAGACCGGAAATATGTGACATTGAGTTATCAGAGGATTTTATCCGTAATTATTTTATTATATTATTTTATTTTACTTAGTGTGTTAAATAATCATTTAATTGTTATGAGATATAATAATTAATTGAATTAATTAACTTTGTGTGTATTGGTGTTTATTTAATTTATTGAACTAAATAGAGATATTAAGAGATTATATTTAATTGGGCCTATTTATTAGAGTTAGAAGTAAATAGGGGGTGTTATTTTTTAAGCTCAATATGGCATAAGATAGTAAATGTAGGAGAGATTAGTCATAACATTTCATTTTCATTTGCTAAATTTTTTAGAAGAGAATAGAAGGAGAGGAGAAGAGGAGAAAAACAAGAACACAAGCTAGGGTTTGAAGAATCAAAGAGGTAAGGGGGAGAATCCTTATTATTATGGGTTAGTATGATTAGGTCAATGGATAGATTAACATGATTTAGGGATTTTGATTCTTCAATTTTTAGATTTTGACATGTTAGTGTTTTGTCTATATAGCAAAGGATTATGATTATAAGAGTTTATAATGATGAAAATATATGCATAGAAGAATGAATTTTAGGAATAGAATAATTTAGATGGTGTTAGGAAGATTCGAACGTAGGGGTTCTTGACTTCTGGTGTACACTGTAGCAGAATGTGTCTCACTCTCATGATTATAGTAATTATGATAAGGTAGTGGTGATAACACATAGTTACTAGATTCAAGGAGCATATATGAGAGAGCTTATAATGGACATAGAAGTTGAATACTATTTGGTTATTGTTACTGATGCCAAACTAATACATATTGCTATGTCAGCTAATTACTTCTTACTGTTGCGGAAATTAAAATTAATATAATGTTACATAACATTTAAATGGATCACACTACTTTTAATTAAATATAATATTTAGTGATTATGTAAAATTTTCACATGCTATTTAAATGATTTTGATACTTATAGGATCTTAATAAGATTCTACCTTACTTCACTCTCTTTCTATCATGAGTGCACAAGATTAAATTGGACTGTCTTGGTTTAATAGGAACAATATATCTTGGTTTAATAGGAACAGTAGTGTAGTGTCACTTCTAGAACTTTGATGGATATCACGTTACAGGATACAAGTAATATTTTAGAAGTTTTAGAATTAGAGATATACAATTAGATTAATGAGTTAATTTAAATTAGTTTTTGATTCTGATAGTTTTTTTTATAAAGTTGTTAGAGTTGTCAATAGAGTTGTTAGTGTATGATGTCGGGGTTTGCTTTTTCGTTGAAACTTTAACATTTCATATCTTTTAAACCGTAACTCCATTTGAGTCTCCGTTCGAAGCGTTAGAAAGCTAGCGCAATATTCTTTTTAATAAAAATGGTCTTGAGCAATAAAATGCTAGAAAGTGGAAATGGAATAGAAATATAAGTGAATTAAATTAATATAGTTTTATATTATTTAGTTAAACTAATAATTGAATTAATTGCGATGAGGCTATTTAATCAGATTATGTTTGGACTTGGATAACTTATTCGGTTTATCGGTAAATTATGGTATTTTGAGAATTTGTCTGTAATTGTGTTTTTGGCTCGAATATTTATGTTTAGAATAATATATTGCTATGTCAATGATGTTGTTTTGATAATGTGTATATATATATATATATATATATATATATATATATATATATATATATATATATATATATATATATATATATATATATATATATATATATATGGGGTAAATGTGAATTGACATGAGATAGTATGGATAGTAGTGTTAATTGTATTTTGTGAATCGTAATTGATTAATTGACCTTTTATATGTGAATGATATGCATGTGTTGTCAATGTTGTGTACAATTGGTGGATAATTCATCGAGTTGAATTATTGTGATATGCGGAATGTTAAGATGGTAGAGATGATCTTAATTGCATAATTGGTTGTTAATTGTACATTCATTTATGGCATAGTCAGCTTTATTTTGGAAGCGGTCAAACTGTGGGTTCACATGGTATTAGACGGTGATCGTTGAATGGAAATAGACGTAAATTACGTTGATCCTTAATTGGAAACATACGTAGTGGCTTTGATCTTGTCCGGATCGGAAGCGGCTTGGATTCTAGAGTGAATTCGGAAAGCGGTAAACTATATGTTTACATTTGGTGGCTTCGATCTTGTCCGGATATGAAGCGTGGCTAGATTCTATATGAATCAGAAGCGGTGGAACTTTGGGTCCACATTGGGTACCACATGCATTGAGTCACATGTTTTGCATTGAGTCACATTGAGGTTATGTGATGTTTGAGTATATGCATTTATGTGATTGTTATGTGTACATGAGATGTGATAATTGGATTTGGTGATGTTTGGACACATGACTTGGTAAAATATATGATTATGTGATAATTATAGTTATGTGTATTATTTGGGAATATAGTATTAGAATTTAATATTATACTCCTGGAGTTTTGATGTATGCTTGTAACATGTGAAATAAATGTTGGTTAGTATTATTTACATGGTTATATAAGTGTGATGAATTCCTATAACTGTTGATTGAATCATTGTATCTTATTATACTTTCTTCATAATGATTCGTATTCTCACCCTTCTGTTTTAATGTTGCCCTCGTTTGGCGACATGCAGGTTCTGGCGATTAGTAGTTCGTACGAGATTTAGTCGGAGAGCTTCCGAGTTTGTTGATGATTAAGTAGCGAGTCAATGCTCTGGTCATGTAACACTGGGTAGACTAGGCATGTTGAACTCATGTTTCTATTTAGTTATGTATTATGTTACAACTTGTGAACCTATTTATTTGGCTACTTGTTGCTAGAGAGGCTTTAAGCCAAATATTCTGATTATGGTTTATTTTATATTGAGAGTCTTATTGAGTTATGATCATGGTATGGGACATGAATCATTTAATGGAATACATGAGTATTTTAGTACTTTCCGTTGTGAATGCATATTCTGTATGAATGTAATTAAATGTTTAGGTGTTATTTGAAATGACCAGGTGTATTGTATATTGTGGATAAATGCTGTCGTTTTTTTAAAAGCTTTTAGTTTTTGAAAACGTCGATGTGACGCCCTTTTGAATTATATGCATGCTTATTCTCTAATTATATGCTTATTTATTTTGGGGTATAAAAGGGGTGTTACAATTACCAACTATAATAGTGTTCCTTTAGAAATTAAACTTACGTCACCAAAAGTACCATACTTCAACAACTCGCAAAACCATTCGAACCTGCTAACACCGACGTCTTACGGCTACCTACTAAAACACCTATGACGATACATTAGAATAAAATTTCTTTACACCATCATCAACACTTCTTATCAATGAAATCATACCAGTCTCTTCGCATTTCAAACTCTTACTCGCGATCCATAACGTTTCAACAACTTCAACAATTTCTACCACAGTTTCAATCACTTATCAATAATTCTACAGCAATACCTACAACAATACTTCATTTAATTGTTGTTCCTTCGTCAACAACTTACACATGACTACTTACACAATAACATGCTCGACTTAACTTTGATTCGGCCAATTGCGGCAATAACCATTTATATTCAACAGGCTTCACTTCTACTATATCCATAACACTCCTATAAGGTAAAGTATAGTCTCACCTCTTCGTAGGCTCAAACGGTACGTCAATCCGACACTCGAAGCTCAAGATACAATTCCGCGACGTTATCCGAAATACAAACATTAACGTCATGCTGTGATAATCCTTACGATGTCTCTCAAACTCTTCAATCGACACACTTGATCTTAAAATTTTTCCTCAACAAACCTTTGAATTGCTTCTTCAATTCACTCATCTCTGACGCTAACGTCTTGCACGATACCAACGCACAAGTCCGTATTCCAAGGACAAGCGTAACCGCTAACTTCACCTCTTTCCAACACCAACTTGTCACAAATAAATCTACTTACAGTTGCAGCATCTATTCTTGTATTAAAATTCACCTTGTTATCTTTCTGACGCTTCAAATCGGATATCCAACCATCACTGATGCGAGTTCAACATAAAGTCCACCGCAACTTCATCACTCTATCACTTTTCCAACACTGGTACCTAACGCTTTTTAAATTCCACAATGAGTTTATTCACAATGATGATCACAACAACTTTTTAAATTCCATCTTTTAGGATTTATTCTCGGTACTTAACGCTTACCTCCCAAAACATCATGAGTTTGCACCATACTTGCAGATCAACAACTGCTTTTTGTTCCTCGTCCTTCGAAGAGTAAACGTCAACAATTCTTGATCATTCTCTTCTACAGATTCTCCAAGCTTGTTAAACAACCAAAACCTTGAATCCATGTCAACAAGCTCCAACAATACTTGCACTGTCTCCTTAAGCAGTACATTGCGCCAACAACTTATAACTGAAACATATCCGAGTAGCAAAGTTTCTCCCCCACTTCGCTCAAACCAAACCCTGCAGCAAAACAAACAAGTACTGACAGTGTTTCGTACACGTGTCACGTAGGATAAAACACTGACAGCATTCAGCTGTCGCACAACTCAACAGACTCAACAACTTGGCCGGACGGACCGACCTGCTCTGATACCACTAATATAACACCCCAAATTCTACCCGAAATTATAATGCAAAAAATCAAAGTATATTAAAAATTTAACAAACAACACATTGGGGTATCACATATCAACTTAAAACTTCAACTTGTATTTCATTCAACAATGATACATAGCATTCGAATTAACAGTCAAATATCAACTAAAACAACTTGGAAATATAATAAGTACTTCTCATTATTCAACTTAGAACTCAACAACTAAAAACATCAACAACTTAGTACAACAACTATCATAGAAACAACATAAACAATCATTTATCTCATCCCGAGTGCTATGTATTAGAGCGACACACCAACATGACTCGATGAAGCGACAAACTCCCACAATTATACTTGAGTACCTGCCCATTTCCCATGGTAGGGGAAACATCAGCAGAAAGGGTGAGATATCAAACTATATAAATTGGATCATGATAAATTATATATCAGGTAAATAATATACATGAATCACTGCTTCGCACAACATTAACATAAACAACACCAATAACATCATCAATGAATGGTCATAATATCAACATATAAACATATTCAACAAGTCATCATATATGCATCTTCAGACAACTCAACATATAAGCATCTTCAACAAGTCAACATATAATCATCAATATCATCATATAAGCATCTTCAACAAGTCAACATATAATCATCAATATCATCATATAAGCATCTTCAACAAGTCAACATTTAAGCAACTTCAACAAGTCAACATATAAGCAACTTCAACAAGTCAACATATAAGCAACTTCATCAACATATAAGCAACTTCAACAAGTCAACATATAAGCATCACGATGCATAAACAACAACTCTAACCAACAACAACTGACAACGACTCAAATGTGACTCAACTGTGCATATGCATGTGGTACCAATCGGAGCTTCAGCCCCCGTCACCAATTGCCCAATTCAGAGGCGCAAGGCATAAGCCTTCGTCACTAATTTGTCAATCCAGGCCGTCACAATATATATATATATATATATATATATATATATATATATATATATGCAAATGTATGCGATTTCAATGAATCAAACATCACAAAACATCATCATTTACTTCACAAAATATTCGTCACAAGACATACACCTATATCACAATTATTACCGATTATTAAAGGTAATAACACTTCACACACATTACACCAACTTCATATAAATAACGGAACAATACCGACAATTCACCTAATCAACGGTCGATACCACTAACAAATAATCAAAAGGGCATTCACAACCAATCCATAAGATATAATCACAACTCAATACCAGTTAATCGGACACAATTCAACTACTTTACCGATTATCCGATTCATTCGATTAAATTCATTACTTACTGTTATACCATAATCCCTCTGTTATTTACTAAATCCCAAAACATGATTACAGTCAAATTCTCAAGATACCGTAATTTACTGATAAACCGAATAATTTATCTAAGTTTAAGTATTTTCCAATCAAATAGATTTATCAAAATTAATTCTCAAATGCTACAAAATTGTGTCCCTATAATTAAATACCATGTTCTTTATCACCAAATTATTATATTAACCAATTACTATTTCTACCGAGTGATAATTGTTTCTAAATACCAATATATTTACTGCTACAGTGAAAAGGGGAGTGTTATACTACTACTACATGCATCATACCACTTTTGTTGTTCTAATTTTCTAGCCATACTTCTTTTATTACTCTATCACTTAATTAATTAGGGATAGATAGGTCATGATTTACTCCATTGTAATATATAATTTTGGGAAACTAAGTACTAGAACTAGTATAATGTAAAGGCACATTATAATTTAGGAACAAGTGGTAACCAAGAACAATTATAAAATTCAGCACATAGGAAATAGAGTACACAACCCGGCGCATAATTGGTTCATTCGGAACAACTTAAGCCAAAGATGGAAACAGTAAGTGGTAATAGTCTTTCTCAAGGCACATCATAAAAACGGAACAACATCATAAACGAAACCCAAACGACCAACAAATTTTCAGCAGCAACACAACATATATAGAACAACACAATAGAGAAATCTAATACCCTAAACCCCACGTAAAATTCATCATACTCCCATTTAGGTAGTAAGAATCCCCTTACCTTGAATTGAGTACAACTCTAAGGAGAATCAATGGAAATTTGGGGAAAATGATACTTGAGAGCAACACTTTGGGTCTCCTTCTTCTCCTCCTCACAGCCCTAGCCCGCTTTCTATTATCTTTTTCTTTTTTCTGATATCTCTACTCTTCTACTTCTATTTAAAATAAAAAACTATCTTAATCATTTAATATACAAATGGGCCTAACAAAATATACCCGTTAATACTTAGAGATGTCATTATTTAAGCCCAAAATCTTTTCTATACTTAATATAAAAATAATACTTCTACTTAAATATCATTAAAATAAAATTCGATTATTTTAATATACCGACTAAATACTTAGTGTCTCATATTTTCGGTCTAATCTTAACTACTCGGAAAATTCCCAAAACGCTAAATATTAACACATTAATATTTTTAATACTAAAAATATTAAAAGGGGGAATGCTCGAATGGTTTGCTTTCGCTTTTGTGTGACTTTTTCCCCATATGATTAATAGGCTTAGCATAGAGTCCTCTTTTGTATGCTAACATAGGAAATATATGAATTAGGCTAAACTGTCTGATTAATCTTAACAACTAAAATAGTTCTCGTGCTTGAATTTGAGTGAAAATTTGATGTAAAGGAAGTTAGAATTTCGAAGAAAGTAAGCGGAAAAATGACTATAGATTTAAAGACCTATGAAATGACATGATTTCCTTCTTAAATAAGAGAAACAGTTGGTATTTAAAACTGTGAGGAGAGACATGAATTAGGCTAAAGTGTCCGATTAATCTTAACAACTAAAAAAGTTATCGTGCTTGAAATGATTGAGAAAACAAAATTAATTATTCTGCACTTTATTTGTTTCACTTCAACATTAGACCTTTATCCTTTAGCTTTGTGAAAAACCCATAACAATTACTTATAAATAAAATCAAACTGTATATTTATTTAATTAATAGAAAACATTACAAAAAATCATGTATACCCATATTACTCTTAGAATATAATTTGAAATATTGATCACTTTAAATATTATATTTTTATTTTAGTTTTTAAATTATTTCTTTTGAAGTGAAATAGGTATATAGTTGTTATCAATTAACCTTCAGATTCATTCGTTATTTTACATTGCATTTTTTTAAATTTTGTGTTTAAATTAATTTTTGTAAAACTTCATTTAAAATATTAATACTACTGCAACTTTTTGAGTCCAAAGGAATGAGGCAAAGATTAGATAAAAAAAGATTTAACGATAAAATAGTGTTTCAAATTATATTCAGTTGAATTAATAATAATAATAATAATAATAAAAATAATAATAATAATAATAATAATAATAATAATAATAATAATAATAATAATAATAATAATAATAATAATAATAATAATAATAATAATAATAATAATAATAATAATAATAATAAGAAGAAGGCGTAGAATTTTCTTTTTTAGGCTATTGCTCGTCTTTTTGTAACAGAGTTTCTAATACTTTCTTCTATATTAATACAACTTGATTAAAAAAACAAAAAAACAAAATTAGTTTCACTTTTAAAAGTATTAGTGTTATTTAAACTTAAACTTTTTAATAAAACATTTTAAAAGAATTTAATATATATCTGATTATATTATTATAAAAAAATAGGTGACGCACGAATCTGTAAATTAATTTTATATTATCGACCAATAACAATCATGAATTCTATGCCATCACGTTTTTATTTTTAAATTTTTTTAATGAAATGACAGAGTGTTGATTTCTTATTGGATAACATTCTAAAACTATTTGACACCGTCAGTGAATATTCATTAAACTCTATTTTTATTATTTTATTATTATTATTATTACTATTATTATTATTATTTATAATAATAAATTTGACTATTCATAAAATAATTTATGTTTAAAAATTTAACACGAAATAAGTTTTCAAGTTTATAGATGAATTTAAAATAAAAGACAAGTATATTAATTATAATATAAAAATATTACTCACATATTTTTAAATAAATCGGTTGAGTTAAATTAAAAAAAAAAAAAAATTATACCTTGTAATTTGAATTTTCTTGAAAAATCCACTTTGAATAGAAAAGTAATCTAACAATCATTTAGGTCTAACATATGTTACACGTAATAGGTTTCCCGTACTCTCTCTTTTACGGATACCGAATTTCAAATAACGGCATACTGTATATATTACCATCGTTAGGGATCATTCCATTATCTACATACACGTTCAGAGACCAAACCGTAACATCTCAGATTCACTACCCACTCTTCCTTCTGATCTAATTCCAGAAATACTCTCTAGGCTACCGGTGAAGTACCTTCTCCGATTCCGATGTGTCTGTAAAATATGGAATTCTCTAATACTTGATCATAAATTCACCAGAAAGCACCTTAAGTCAACCACACGCACCATCCTCCAATCTGTAAGCTACCATACTCCTTCGTCCCATTATATTCTGAAGTCTTTCTCGATTCAATCCATTTTCGCAGACATGGCCACTAACATCACTCAACACGAGTTTTCATCCAAAGATGTTTTTAAACACAAAATACATGACATTGTTGGCTCTTGTGACGGAATCCTTTGTCTTGCCAACTATTATAAACCTTTAATTGTATTGTGTAATCCTTCCATTAGAAAATTCAAGGAATTATCCCCTTTTGATAACCCACGAGTGGATAGTCAGTTTAATATGACATGTGGATTCGGCTATGATCATGTTTCTCATAATTACAAAGTGGTTGTTGTTTACAATTTCTCGGTCAAAGGTATTCCTGAACACACAACTAATGTAAAAGTTCATACGTTGGGTACTAATTCTTGGAAAAACAGTCAGATGTTCCCTTCTGATACTGTTTTCACTGAGCCATCTGGAAAATATGTAAGTGGCACAATTAATTGGTTAGTCTTTCTTAAAGGGCGTCATAGTGATCCACCCTTTATTGTTTCTTTTGATTTGGATAAGGAGTCTTATCAAAAGGTTTTTCTTCCTGATCTTGGAGAGATAGACGTGTTTGACTTGACATTGGGTGTGTTGAGGGATTGCTTGTGCTTAATTTATGATCACGAAGTTTGGTTCATGAAGGAATATGGAATTAAAGAGTCTTGGATTAAATTGTTCGACCTTTGTTACTTGCAAGATTCAACCAACACTTCTATCTTGACAAAGGTATTATATATTTTTGAAGATGATAATGTGCTGCTGGAGTTTAGTTACCCTGGCAAACAGAAGGTGACCGTGATCCTGTACGATTCCAAGAATGGTACTTCTAAGAATGTTGGTTTTATGAATCCTGCAATGTTTCAACACACATTAGAAGTCTGTATTGAGAGTTTAATATCACCTTGTTTTTAATGCTTGGATGTCACTCTTACACCATAAACTGTAAGTTAATTTATATTTTTCTAATTTTTTTGTGTGTTCTATTATTGGTGATTTCATGACATAGTATGTTTTATTATGTATATGGATTATGTTATATAATTCACAATCATGCAACTGTTAAATAAATATTTTACGTTTTAAATAGCTGGCTTGGCATTTGTTTTTCCTAATTCTTAATTTGTATTGTTCTAGTCCTAAAAACAAAAAAGCAAATTACCACACATACATGACATATATTTTGTTTTTCAATCTGACAGTGATTCGGTAAAAAACAGTTTTCGCAACGCAAAGGGTAAGAAAGTGATAAATATTTTCTGTCAATTTTAAAAAATTAACACTTTGATTATCAGTTTGTCATATATCTTTATGTGTACATGTGAAGCTTGTACATTAAAAAATGTTTGATGTGTCAAAGTTGAAAGAATACAAAATTTTCTGAGTATTCTAGGTTCTATAGGAACTTTCATTCCTCTGTAATATTGAACTTATATATTGATTGGTGTTTGTTTGAGGCTAGGACATAATCAAATTTATTCTGGTAGACAGTGATAGTGGTGTCATCGCCATTAAATTAGTTGTTTTTTTTTTTTGGCTTAAAGCCTTGCGTATATTCAAATCAATGATACTATAAAAAATTATGTGTGTGGTATTTCACTATTTGATCAAGACAAATAACTTGGGAATGATTTAGATAGAGATTTGATTGCATGCTGCTAAAACATGACTAATAGAGGCTTTCCTTCAAAATTCTACACTTGTATTGTATATTTGGTCAACAAGTTCTTAAAATTAAATTTGCTCAACTTAAATTAAGTTAAGTGTATTTTTATTTGGGCTTCTGCTTATCCTCTTTATGCTTTAGAGATAGATTTGAGACAGGTAGAGATACATAGAAAAAGCAAATCAAGAAATACAAAAGGAACAACAACAACTAAGACGTTACCGAAAGTTATAATAATATTACCAAAATCGTTCCATGGTCTATTTTTCTTCTTTAACACAAAAACCATCGGTCAAAATCTCATCTCAGACTTATCACGACACTTTTATCTTAAGAACATCATCCCTATTCTCAAAAAAGTAGATAGGATAGGACCATGTGGATGGTTTATGTACTGAAACGATTCATATACGACAAGACAAAGCATTGAATACTTTATTCTCGAGGATACGCATTCATATGTATCACACTCCTGTCCTTGTTCTTCACACATTGAATACTTTATTCTCGAGGATACGCATTCATATGTATCACACTCCTGTCCTTGTTCCTAGTGAAGAGATACACAAATGGGCCCAGAATTATAAGAAAGAGAGGTTTCAAAGTCGGTTTTTATATTTTCTCCATAAGTCCTAACTCCATGCCTGACTGTTAAGACTTGGTAGAAAATTAATGGGAATTTCACTTTGCACCCTTACACCTTTTCAAGGCCTTAGGCAAAATGCCCTTGTTTTCATATATATATATATATATATATATATATATATATATATATATATATATATATATATATATATATATATATATATATATATATATATATATATATATATATATATATATATATATATATATATATATATATATATGGACACACCAAATCTTATTTTCTTACAAAAATTTAGTTTGGAGATGTATATCCAAATCTTTTTTAGATTAATTCGGAGATGTATCTCCGAACATAAATCACACACATCATGGGTTTGGACTTTAAACCTTTAGCTTGTCATAACCTATACGTACCAAACCTAATCACCTAACCTAGCAGCATTATAATTTTGATCAATTACATAATAGATATTTTTAATATCTATGTGAATCTGTTGAAATTGCTACAAATTTTTAGAATATTCTAAATATAATATGTATGAAAATGGTAGAATATCTTAGAACTATAGTGTATATGAATATGGTACAATAATCTAGAACTATAATGGATATGATAGACCAATCTAGAATTATAAGTGTATCTAAAAGATATAATAACCTAGAACCAACATGATACTAATCTATGATGAGAATTCTAAAAAGAAGTAAAGAGATGTAGAAATATTCACCACTATTGAGAGGTTGGTGGCTTGAGCCTATAAATAGACAAATGGTATCTTGTAATTGATAATCCAAGAAATCTATGACACAACCTTCTTTCTAAACAACTCTCTAAAACTATCTTTTATCAACTATCAACTAATCAACTACTAACAGTGGTATCAGAGCTACGTTCGGTCATTCACAGGGCGTAGCAAACTATTTCTTCTTGTCACCAACTATTTTATTAAAACTAGAAAATGAGGTCTCTGACTCAATTACAAAGGAGTACAGGTAGCTACGCGGCCCGACTCTGTTTGAGTTCAAACCTAAAACTAAAAATGAGAGAGAGGAGTTCAGGTAACCTAACAGTCTGACCCTCTTAATTTCAAGTCCAACTAATGTCGCAAACCTGTGGCAAATAAGGCTCGAGTTCTGATAGAGCACAAGTCCAGGCGATAAAAAAAAATTTAGACATGTGGCCTCTGAGGCTCAACTTGAGTACAAGCCTACGAAGACAATTGCAACTACTAGAGCAAGAATGAGTCCCTGCCAAAATACTTCTACAAGAACGACAAGGAGTCTCATAAGTAACTAAGAAGCAAGAGTGATCCCTGTCAGAAATATTCAATAATATCGACAAGGATATTCACATGCAACTAGACAACAAAAGTGGTCCTTGTTAGAAGTCTTTAACAAGACTAACAAGGAATATCACAAGCGCAACTAAGGAGTGTGAATGATTCTCGTCAAAAGCCTTCAATAATAATGAAAAAGAGTTTAATAACAATCATTGTGACAAGTAGTGTGACAAGTAGTGTGACAAAATTGAATCACGGTGAAGATAATGCTTTTCAAAATAGAATATATTACATAAGAGTATAAATGGAGGAGGAGATAGTTTCACAAATTCACATTTGGACAATTATAGACTACACTTGGAGTTACGGAAATATGCATCAAGGAGGAGTGTTGAAATTGATGCACATCTTTAGAATATTCTAGCATAAATATATGACAATGTTTAGAGAAAACTAGAATAGTCTAAAGTTGCTACATGTTTCTAGAGTGTTCCAATAAATCTTAGATTAACTAATAGTCTAGAAAGTTCTATGTCAATGTAGTGTAGAAAAGACAAACAAAAGCCTAGATAGTTCTATTCTAGAAACATCCTCAAGCACCTATAAATAGACAAGTATATGTGTAATTGTATTAAATATTTTAAGGTTCAATATCAATAACATTGAAGGCTTCATCATACTATTACTCTCCTCCTATAATAATTTGATTACTTATGTGTTGCCTCTTATCCCGTATTACTAAATGCTCCGATACTAGCTCACACACTACTTGCTATTATCTTTCAACTATCAACCAAAGCTCTTTACACTATCTAACTACATTCTAAACTATCACTACTACCTCAAATACCAACACTTACAGTGGCTAACCAAATAAGACCCCGAAGTCCTTTCTTGATCTTCCCCCGCAAAGCCGATACAAACATCAACAGGTGATCCGAAATACCAACATACGGCTTAGAATAGACGGAACCCATCTAATGAAAATCAAAAACCATACCTCCTCGACCACAGGACAATTAAGAAAAAGGTGAAGATGAGCAAAACTGTATAAAAAGAAGAAAACCGAGAGAGTGCCAAGTTATGTGGTTTTTGGTTGTTATGGAAAGAGAGAATGAGAGAGCAAGCATTAAAGGAGGAGTTGAAGTTGTGCTACTGTTTCCTTTTATATGAGAGGCTTCAAAGAGTTGATGATGGTGGTGTATCAAATCCGCGAGAGAAGTGAGACTACAAACTCTTATTATGCCCACTCAAAATTCCCGTGGGGTCTCTTGAAAGAAAAAGAAAAAGTTCTCTTTGTCCTCTAAAACTTAGTGTATAACTTTTGGCTATTTGTAGTAATACCCCCCACAACTTTCATGCATCACTACTAAAAATAAGACATTTGGTTAAAGGATTTTACATCAGTTTTAAGATATATGATATGAAAAATATTTGCCAAAGAATTTTACATCAGACATTTATTTTCAATAATATAAAAAACATTTGATTTAGTGAAAAATATAACACGGTGGCAGTTTGGTAAATAAAATGAAATTTTGTTATAAAGGATTTCACATCAGACCTAGATTAACACCGATGTAAAAAGTCCATTGCTAAAAAATATTTAACACGGTGGCAGTTTCGTAAATCGAAGAAATTTTGTTATATATGACCTCTACATCGGATTAATGATCAACTGATTTGATAAATGGGGCTTTACATCAGGCCTTTTACCCAACTGATGTGAAATCCTTCCCCTTTAAAACAAAAACTCTAAATCCATTTCTTTATTCTTCTTCCTCACATGCCGCTGAACACCGTTCGCTGATGCTGCACATAACGGTTCCGTTTCGAATCGGAGGTGATATTCTCACTCTTTTCTTCCTTGCGTTTTAAACTCCCTCTGTTGTCATCATTGGAGCTTCTTGGAGTTCAACAAAACGACATCAACATCTCTCCTCTCACGATTGTCCTCTGGTTGTTACCTTACACTTTATAGAAAACAAACACGAAGAACAAAACTCAGTCGGTCACGATTCTCTCACGCTCGCGACTGATTCTATCTCACGATTTCAATAACAAAACAATCAAACAATCACACAATAAAACCCTAACCCCAACTCCATTATTGATTTGTGGTTACAAATTACATGTTGGATGGAAACGGAAACAAACGTAAGCGAAAATGATAAAAAGAAGTTCAACAACGAATCAAGAAAATGAGACAGATTTACCAAGTGTGAACTCTGCAAAATCGATACCCAAGTAACGTTGAAACTATCTTCTTTGCGCTTTCTGTTTCTCTCGTTCTTATTCTTCTATGCCTCTTCTCTTATGAAAATCTCTGCTCTGCGTGAGTTTACTTCGGTTGCCAACGTTCTGTGAAGTGTGAATTGATGGTTGGAGGTTGTGAGTTAGAGGGTTTAATACTGCTTCTGTTGAGGTATAAGTGTTTGCGCGTGGAGGGTGGTTTGTTGATACTGATAGAATAAGTTTGCATAGGGTTTGAAAAAGTGAGGTGTAGTTTATGAAGGCTTTTTGCGGGTTGAAAATATTGGTGAGGTTGAGGGTTGTATGGATGAATTTTGGCAGCAATTTTTATGGTGTTTGGTTTGAAATAGTGCGGAGTTTATATAAAGAGTTTGGTTTGGTTTTACTTCTAGGTTAGGATAGAATTGTGAGGCTTGGAGCTTGGTGCAGATGGAAAATGGAGAGGATTGTTTGTTCCAATAGAGTTAGTGGAGGTTATGGGCTGCTAATATGCAGTACTATGTAATTTTGTTCTTTTTTGCAAGTTTTAAACTTTTGTCTCTTGTGAACTTGAGTTTTTTTACTGATTTTCTGATGTGAACACAATGTTGTAATGGGCTTGTAGTTTGTGTTTGGATTGATGCAATGTTATGTGAAGAAAGTTTGGTGCTTATGTTGCTTTGATTCAATGTAAAATCTTATGTTTTTCTTTGTGATTTTTGATGTTATGGGAAACTTAACTCATTTTCTATTTCATCTTGATTCAAGGATCATTGGTGATGTTGAATAGGTGATGGAAACTTAAAGAAAAGCAAAATAAATCAAGCTTTGGAAAATAGCCATGGAGGATAAAGTTTAGCCTTCAAGTTTTTTTGACTAGCTTGATTCATTGTTAAACTTATTACTTTCTTTGTCATTATTACTTTTCTAAGTTCAATATTTGTTGTGTTCACTGGTGTTACAATTTAGTTTTGTTTATTATTCATAAGTTAAGAGTTTATAATTACTGGAATATATCTCTGTTGTTTCTATCCATAAATTACTTCAGGAATATGGACCGTTCAAGGAGCCTGTTATTGAAAATTATACCAGCAGATTTTCTCTAGACTTGCCTATCTACATGGAAGAAATACAGTACACATAGGTAATTTGGTTATTCTTACTCCATTTATAATATGACATCTAAGCTACTTTATTCTCATTCAATCTATTATCATCTTTTTTTGCCGAGATATCAAAGGGGCTAACATAATAGTTAATCTTAATGGTGAATTCAAACTAGCAGACTTTGGAACGGCTAAGCATGTAAGTTCACATGATTCTGTAAATAAAAAGTTGCTGCTAGCTCACTTCAAAAGTAGTAATTGGCATTTGTTGTTTTTGGCACAGAAAAATAGTTTAACTACTCATGATGTAGAATTAGTTGAGTTGTTGAACTACACACTCTCTTGCTCAAGATTAAAAAGTTGCAAATCTACACTACTAGAAATACTCGAATTTCCTGCGGAATTACCTGCGGATTTTAGCTAAATTTCCGCAGGAAACCGGTTACCTGCGAATTTTCCTGCGGTTTTTGGTTCCCAGCTAAAATCTACGTGGGTAATATTTTCGGCAGGAAGTTCTGCAGGTATTTCCGCAGCTAAATCCGCAGGAAACTCCGCAGAAAATATCTGCAGGTAAATCCGCAGGTAATATATTTTTAAAATAAAAAAGAGTATTTCTATATTATTGTTTGCTCCCCTAGCAGTATTACAGGGAGGGGTGTACCCTATGGTGTTGAACTTTTCAGAGCAGGCAGGCCATTAATAATTATCTATTACTGCATAAACTAATTGCGTAACATCATTATATATGTCACTTAAGTATATTTCATGCAGAGTAGGTGCAATTTCTCCAAAAATTAACAAATCTTATAATTTATTATAAGTAGAGTAACTATTTTCATAGATAAATTGAATAATGCTTTGTAGACATAAAATTTCAGCAATTTTACTACCAAACTAATAATTTCTATTGAGTAGATTAAGTCTACAATTTTTTATGAAGTTTAAAAATTATTTGATCCTTCATCATATAATTTTAAGTTAACATACAATTTATTTTTTAAAATACAAAAGGTGGTGATAAGATTACATAGGCCTGAGCATTCAATTAATTTAAAATTTGGAGTGCATGATCTTTAAGAAAATATTACCATATTCAACAGTTGGATTGATGAACTTTAATGTTTACAAAAAAAGTTATTAAGCCTATTAACTTAACAAAAGTTACTTCCGAAGTAAGTTCATCTTACTGATTAATTATATCAAATACTTATTTTGAGATCAACACTCTTTTTTGGTGAGATTTGAGGTCAACCCTTAGATTCTAAAACACACCTTTTATTTCATTAGTAGACTATCTATCGACTATATCTTAGCACACTTAATATCTAATGAAACTTTGCAGGTTAGCTCTGACAGAACTCATGATTTCAGGAAAGCATAGGATTAAAAGTAAACAAGATCTAACGGCTGAGTCACTGACCTGAAACGGTGTCTCTGCGAGTTTAATGAGATTCGCCAACTGCCGTAGTACTGGAAGTGTCGCCACTTTATGCTTAAAAGCTGAACTTTCAAGAAGATGAAGGACAACAGGAAACAAATCAATATTGGCTTTTGGAGCAGATCTGCCGGTAAGGGAAGAGATATGTCCATGGCGCCTTCCTCCCATCATTTGCTGGATATCCCCTGTTATTATATCCAGTAAACCTGGAATAGTAGATGCCACAATATCCAGAAATGCAACTAAACACTGCCGCACAAAGGCATCCTTCTCTTTTCCCAGCCTATCCACCACTTGAGAGTAACTTATGGCTGCAAAAGAACTGTGGAAGCCACCTTCTACCGTGCTTGCAGAGGAAAGCCACAAAAACAAGTGCCTTTCCTTTTAAAACTTCACTACCCTGCTCAACAAGGGACAGAAGACTTGGGATCAGATTCTTATCCTCTGAAAGTTGTATAAGGTATCTTCCAACATTTGTGAGCATATGACTTGCAAGCATTGCTAAGTTAAGAAGATTTAAGCTAATTTGCTGCTCTCGCGGACTGCCTTTGACAAGAACAGAAGCTAGATCCTTGAATGCGAGTTTCTCTATAACAGACTGAATGCTGGAAAGATTAAAGCGAACTAAGCGTACTAAACATGATCCTGCAGTAAGCCTCATGCTTTCTTGTTTCCCTGCCGCTCTATAGATATAGCAGAGATTATTAATAACATCTTGACTGGTGAAACGTCCCACCCAGACCCCTCCTTGGCTGCAAATATTCTCAACTATTTTCAATGCGTACAACTGAGTTATATCATCCTCACCTTTTCTCAATATCACTGTCACAAGGGAAATTAATGAATTTGGAACCTGCAGCGAGAAGAAAATAAGATAACTCTAGAAAAATATGAACTTTGAATGTTCACAAAGAAAATAAAAATAGGTGGAATCGTCTGAGACAGGAGTAGTCACAGATAAGGTGTCCAACCGGTGAATAACATTTTCTATAAATTTCATAAACTAATAGTAACAGATAAGCGTATAGTCTCAACTGGCGCTTTCGACGTATCTAACAGAAGTATTCTCTGTCTCTCTGTTTGTATTTCAGCCTGGAAGTAACAGTTTTAAATATGCAATTGGACTAAACTTCCAAAGAAATAAAACATACAAATTCAGTACTCTCACTATTACACATAAAATGCATCTCAAACTTAAGTTGATTAAAGACAATTTTAAGGTTTATCGGGACAGCTTATGCATATGTGCATAAACTGTTTTTAGCTTACTTTCATAAACTATTAAGGATAACTTCCGAAAAACAGCTTACAACTTAAATGAAAACAGTTTGGCTTTATTTTATATTCTATTATAAAACTATCTTATGCACAAACATTTACCAGTATATGATAAAGGATTATTCTAAGCGTTTAATTGAGATGTTTATCCAAACAGGCTTAAGGGAATCTACATCTACTTATCCAACATAGATGAATTAAAACAAAAAGAAACCAATGAGTACAATGCAAGTAAGGGTAATTGAACAGTATGAAGGTTAGTTAGAAGAAAGTAACCTTGATAATAACTTCTCTGACTTCAATACTGGAGCTATTATTTATACTTATATAGCTATTATTTATACTTATATAGCATGTTTAATGGATCAATTTGAAACAATAGTTCATTTCAAACTCAGCCATGAACCGAATCATTTCATATCAAGTCTAGACTAAGCCACTGTTTGGATGGGCAACCAGCAAATAATTCAGAAGTTCGACGCAGCTACTAGATTCAAGCAAAGATATTAGAGTAGATTCAAGTGAACATGTGTTGGCACTGTGTACTCAAATACATTATAAACCATTTCAGTTTGTTCGATTACCAACCCTATTCAAAATCAGAGTCATGGTGTAGATCAGAATTTTCTCAAAATATAAATAACCATAATACCAAAATCATAATTATCAAGTAACTAGCAAAAAATAAGAAATACACCAGCCAAGTGTACATAAACATATTTTAGATATCAAAATAAAATACTTAGACACTGATTCATATGGTTCTCCATCTTCTCAACCATTACCACCTTTCAACTCACTTGCACCATAACCTTATTCCTCTCTTCCAAACCCACCTCCAAGTCCAAAAACCATTATTACAATTTCACCACCACCAACACCACCTCCAAGCCCACTAAAATATGTTCCAAGCCCACCAAAACTCACTTTCAGCCCAACACTTTGTTGGCCCATGCTTCTTTTGCTTTCAATAGCTACTGGCAGAACACTAAGATTGGTGGGGGCACTTGTGATTTTGGTGGTACTGCTATGCTTGTCAACGTTGATCCAAGTAAGTTTTTGCTACCATCTTTAAATATAGCTATCACTTAATTATATCATTTATTTTTCATATCATTTATTTTATTGAAATTGTATGACAAAATTAAGACTTCACAGGTTTCATATTGAGATTCTTTTTTTGTTGAAATGAGATCCTTATTTAGTCGTTTGTTATGTCATTTCAATGTATCAAACAGAACTACAAACTTTCAGAATATATCATACTTAGAGTTTTATTGCAAATGCACGTATTTCATTGTGAAACTTAGCAGAAGCGAAATCAGTTAAAATGACAATAACGAACCTGATTAGCAGCCACCCAAGAATGGTTAATTGCTACCGTCCCAGTTGCAGCCACCGCAAATATCGCAACTGCTTTGAGCGAATCAGTCTTGGGCTGGTAGTTTTCTTCGAAATTTGCATACCTGCAAATACATCTACAACTCAGAGATCCAACCAACTATGTGAACTTGAAGGTATTAACTGAATACTTTAAATGAAGAATATAGTAAATGGAGTAACATGTAGGTAATTCCTGCATGAAGCAACATGTAAATGGACAATATTGTAACGAATTAATAGGCGGTTCAAAGATTCAACAAAAATGCACATATATCTATATAGCCTCTAAGTTAACTAGTACTACTATAAATGCTTTCAGCCACCAAACTGTTATCTATAGTACCCACATTTTACACATTCATCTATAATGACGCCGGACTCAATCAACATATGTATATTTATTGTGGCATTTCAACAAACACCTTGTTTGCAAAACTCAACTTACTTTTACAACTAACAATTAGGTCATAAAATTGAACTACAAGTTGAGCAGTTCAACACACAATTATACCAATATTAACTATCAACACATTGAGTAAGTCAACACAATTATTAGAAATCAAAGCAGAAATGAAACAAGAGGCAAGCAAAACGAAGCAAGATTGTTGAAAACCGATTGATGATAAAAAGAGTACGAAAAATTGAAAACGTGTAGATCTAACCTATATATGAGAGATTAAGATGAAACAGTAGCGGAACGAGGAAAAAGAAGGGAAGAAATAAACGAAGTAAAATTGAGAAAATGATGATAAATTCACGTTTAGAGAACGTACCCATGGTAATTGTAAAAGGAATAATGAGATTTTGAAGAGGAACGAGTACCAGCACAGTGCGAGGGTTTCGTCAAGCACGAAGTAAAGAGGCGCGAGGTTTGTGCGTGCCAATATCACACTGATTGGTTTTTTTTTTCAAGATTTTTTTAAAACATATTAAAAGAAAAAATATATTAAAAAAGAAATTAATAAACTATATATAATATTTATTTCAGTAAATTATTTTTCTAGTGGTTGATTATTTGGTCCAAAATATGATAGATAGTAGGTTCGATTCCTACTCTAAAAATTTTATCAAATTTTTATTTTGAATTTTTCTATATAATTTTTTAATTTTATTTTTCAAAATTATCATACCATTTACCAAAATATATTTAATTTTTTTAATTGATACCCACGATTTTTTTTTAAAAAGGTGTTTTCGGAGATGCGTCCACGAAAACTGGAAGCATAAATGAAATTTTGCGTGGTGTCTAAAAGATCTATGGGATGCATTGAGAAATCGTCAACCATGTTTGGGGGTATTTTTCACGTAGTCACCATTCCATATGGCGCCACCTACTTTTTTACAAAAAAATAACTGCACTAAAATATTTTAATGTCTGATCTGCAGATAAATTCGCAGGTAAATCCGTAAGTAACAGTAAATTCACGGGTTATTGAAATTTTTTAAAAGAAATAGGAGGCGCAATATAGAATGGCCAAACATGATTATTTAGGTAATTTTTTTTTGTAAACATTGATTATTATAAAAAAAATCTTCCATACCATTCTCAAAATTTTTAATACCTTTTATTAATTTTATTTTTCAAATTTTTTATACCTTTTATTTCATTAAAAAATTAAGATGAAAATTTAAAAATAACATAATTCACATTAAAACATTAATCAATATAATAATATTAAATAATTAACCATTAAATATAATGATTAATTTCTTTAAAAAAAAATTAGACAAACCTTACTATTATTTTAAGAAAATAATTAAATTTGCAGCAAAATCCGCAGGAAAATTTCCTGCGGAATTACCTGCGGACTTTATTTAATAATTTGGTTTTATTAAAATAGGTTTCCGCAGCAAAATTCACAGGAAATATTCCTGCGGATTTATCTGCGGATTTTGCATTATAGTTTCCTTTCATGTTTGAAATATATAAACCGCAGCAAAATCCGCAGGTATTCCTGCAGAAGTTTCTGTCAATTCTTGATCCGCAGAAAAATTTATTTTATTTAAGAAAGTCCTAGGAAAATCCGCAGGTATTCCTGCAGAATATTTTCTGCAGGAAATTCCGCAGGTAAGACGTGTATTTCTAGTAGTGCTAGTAAATTCTCAGTAAAAGATATCTCGCTATCTCTCTCTCTCTTGGATACACATGGCTGACATGAGAGCATGCACACTTATGACTCACACATATATGAGGGATGTGTTGCACTTGCACACAAAATGACTCACTTTTTATGCTTTAGAATAGGATTTTACTGGTATGAAGAAAATATGATCTTTAGTGAGGTTTTATTTTTCTGTGGTTTAGAATGATCTTTAGTGCTTAAGAAAATAATTCAATTTTTTTTTTTTGGTAAATTTGCTTAAGAAAATATGATCTTTCAATGTTTTCATTCAAAGGAAGTTCGTACTAGATGGCACCTGAGGTGAGTTTTTTTATCTTCTCGAATCATGAATTTTCTTTCAAAGTAAGCACATTCTTCCCTTTTCTTCTATCTCACCATTATTATTATATTCCAATGTTGTCTTTCTTAGGTTGTAATGAACACAAATGGCTATAGTCTTCCGATTGATATATGGAGCTTAGGATGCACACTTATTGAAATGGCAGCATAAGAATGACTTCATTCCAGAGGAAGAGGAGGATGTTCGTCATAAAAACCAGTGGGCTTTTGAATGAATTTCTTCAAGGATATGTCTAATGGGTTTATGTTATATTTCTTTTTATTCATGGAAGAATTTTAAGTTAGGTCTATCTAAGTTTATTAGTACTTGATTAGCTTTTGGTTTATGTTTGTTGATTCCGGTCATGAATCTGCTTCTTCGTTGGAAGATTTTAGTGCATCTTGAATTGTAAGTAATAGTTGGTTATGATTGGTTGATGAGTTTATATGCTACACTGTCTTGTTAGTGGATTATGTTTTGAAGAATTTTATGTTTTTCTTATTATAAAAATAGCGACCTAAATGTGTCCTGTGTGATGTAGAAAAAATATAAAAAATAGGTACCAAAAAAATTATAGGAAATCCACCTCGATTCTGCTAAAAAATAGTTTAATTTTTTAAGAAAGATATTACATCAGACGCGCCTTGCAACCGATGTAAAAACCTATATTTTACATCGGGCCATTAAGGCAATCGATGTTAAAACCTATCTTTTACATCGGGCCATTAAGACAACCGATGTTAAATATTATAGTTAATTTTTAAAAAGGGGATTAATGGTTATGCACTGTCAGTGTAAAAATTTTACACTATCATTCCATCACAACCATTAACTATTATTTTATAGATAATTAAAATAAAAGTCAAACAAAACTTAAAATTTGACGGTTACAATTCACTGACAGTATAAAACTACTTTACACCGTCGGTGAATTTCCATTAAACTCTTTAAAAAAAATAGAATTAACCCCCTATTTTACATCAGATATAACAGTCAACCGATGTGGTAGGTGTATTTTTCACATCTGGCTGTTGATCGATGTAAAATGTATTTGATTTACTACATCACTTGACTTTATATCGGAAACAGAGCCGATGTAAAATGTGCTTTTTGCGCGATGTAAAAAGCCTTTTCTTCACTAGTGCATGTAGAGAGTCTGTTTTTTTTCCTTGTGGTAACAAATTGGGGATGTACATATGTGCAGCTTAGGAGAGAGTGAAGAGAAAGATGTGAGGTCGTGAGAGTGTGTGGGGTAGCCTTTTTGTGATGAACTCCTACCTTTAAACTTAGAGCACAAGCTGCTGTTTTTATTTGGAGCAAAGAGTAATTATCAAGATGTGTGCACACATGTTGCATCTTTTTATTCAAAACCCAACTCATGCCTCTAAACCAACAAAAATCATGCAGATATTCTCCTTCTTTTGTTCACGATCATGATGCTGCCTAATAATTTGGGAATGTCGCTGAAGCCTAGACTGTGCTGACTATTGAACAACTTTATAGAGTGCCATGAGTTGAACAACTTTGTTGTTGAAGGTTTCTCAAAATATTGCTCACATCCATGTGAAATCTTGCATAAAAGTTCCATGTTCATATTGATTTAAAAATTTCTTGACATTTCTCTAAGTGGTGGAATTTAGCAACATTCAATCCTAATCTTTCCCTCTCCGGAAATTTTGATACCCAACCTAAACGAAAAAACTTCCAACTTCAAATTTGTTGCTTGCCATGAAATGAGCAATTTTGCTCTTGAATTCTTTCTGAAATAATGCTCTGAACCATATGTAAAACCGGCCTAAAGTCAACTGCACCCATCCTGAAAATCCTCAAAAATAAGTCTTGGAACTTTCCATTTTTAGTAATTTCCAAATTCAACTACTTTCCCAAAATGGCAATTTTAGTTAAAAACTTGATTTTAATTATTTTGATGATTTTTCTTGATCAATTTTCACCAACAATTCCCAATATGAAAGTTGACCTTGATTTTGACCAATTCCTGAAAAGTCAACTATTTGACTTTAGTCCCAGATGAAATTTCTGATCAATAAACCTCTAATTTTGACTTCAACCAATAATCCACCAATGAAATCACCTGAGTATCTCAACATGGACCCCATGACTCCTCATAACGTATCTCAGCTCCTGATTAAAAATAGTGATAAAAAAGTCAACCAAGTTGACTTTGGTAAAAAAACCCTAGTTTTTAAGACTTGATGAACTAGAACCTTGCAACTTCAAATCAAAGACTAAGAGTGTGATGATTGTGAATCCTAATTCTTCGAGGGATCATGGTGAAGTTAGGATGACCATTGAAACCTCAACTCCCCTTCTTTTAATCAGGAATTCTTTCAAGAGAAGCTCTTTTCTTGTTAACTTCTTGGAGAAGAAACTAAGTTATGGATGAATGTATTGGGTCATGACCTAAATGAAGTATGTACATGAATATGATGCAAAATCCTTTTCTAGGTTAAAATGGGAATACAAATTTTGGGGTGCAACATGGGGGAGAGTTGTAATGCCCCGATTTTATCTAAATTATTTTTCATTATTTAATTATGTGATGTCGTGCATTTATATGCGATAATGAGTATTTTGTTGTGTAATCAGGTCTTTAAAATGAGGTAGTTGCCTTAGAAATATAGAAATTAAGGTGTGGGAGGTGCATGAGCAATAGTGTAGAGACGGACGGTGTTGTGAGTAACTAATTAGAAATATTAGTTAGTAATTATTTATTTGAATAATATAAGGTTAATTTTAGTAGTATTTTATTATAATTATAATTATAATTTTATTTTAGTTGTATTAGATAATAATAATAATAATAATAATAATAATAATAGAATTAAATAATTAAAATAAGGAACGGTAAATTGGAATTATCATATTAGAGGTCTGAGGGTTAATATTGGGAAAACAAGGAAGAGAGAATCACAATTATAGAATCGATCGTGTAATTGGAGAAAAGAGAGAATGAGGAAAAAGGGAGAACATGAAGGTTAGGGCAAGGAGATTTCATAAAGAATCAAGAACACTAAGGTAAGGGTGGGGTTCTAACATTATAAAGGATTATATGATGATGGGTTATGGTAGAGTTAGGTTATATGATTGTATGTTCTTGTTTTGTATGAAAATTTGGGTTTTTGTGTGTATGTTGGATTTTGAGTGTTTGATGATGATATTGTGATGAATTCCTGATATTGATGGAATTGCTGTTGATTGATAATGAATAAAGATTGGGTGAAGTTTGTGTCAGAATTTTGTAGAATAAAAAATTGTTTTTGATGTTATAGGTATGGTTTTTGGGGTTTGGGGAGAAAATATTTGTAGCAGAAAAACCAAAACAAAAAGTATTGATTTCTTGCTCTGCAACGGTGGGAACCCGGGCTCCCATTTATGGTAACACATTACCACATGATATTTTGAATTTCCTGGCTACTGGTTCAGTGGGTAACCCGTTATCCTAACTGGGTAACCAATTACCACTGAAAGTGACAATTTTTGAAAACATTGAAAAATCATATCTCTTGACTCGGGTTTTTGTTTGACGCGCCGTTTGGATTGTTGGAAAGATACAAATATTTTCTTTAACATGAATATATTTTTGGGATTTAAAAGTAATATTTTTTTATGTTAAAGATTTATGCCTCGCGTGTCAGTGTTGTACGAAGTATGATGATTTGGTGATGATTAACAATCATGTTGCAGGGATGATGATTTTATAAATCGCAGAATATACTGCAATGATGTTGTTGTAGTTGTCGGAATGAAATGGCAGAAAAAATTATTGAGGGCTTACGCTCTAGAATTGCATGAATTTGTTGTTACATTATCGATGTCGCATGCATTCATGGTTGAAGGTTTATGCCTTGTTGTTGGCATGGATTGGAAAATTGTCAAGGACTTATGCCCTGTTGTTGAGGGCTCATCCCCTATTATTGCCCATTATCTGGATATTGGAGAGGGCTTATGCCTTATTGGTATCACAAGCATATAGTCAATGGAGTCGGTCTCATTGTATTTCGTGATGTTGTTGATGAAATAAGATGTAATTGTATGATTGTGGAGTGTGATTGTTGAAGTTGTGATGTGTATTGATGTTGATGCATGAAGTATGAATATTATAATTATGTATGCCATACTTTATCTGCTTATTATTATATTTTCGTTTATATTTTCATGATATCTCACCCATTCTGTTTGAATGTTACCTCTACTTGGGTAACGCGCATGTGACAAGGATTAGAGTTGCTTGAGGTATGGAGTGACGCCTAGTATTGTTAGATTGAGTCGGGTCTTTCTCTGATACATAACACCGGAGATGAATGTTTATTTTGATATTATGTTATGAATTATGTTTGAAAGATTGTGAGAGCATTTTAAACTCTCTTTTTCTTGTTGCGATGTTGGTTTTTGAATTGCTGGAGATGATGATTATTATATATTGATTTAGTTTCCGTTGCATTAATATAGTGAAGTTGAACACCATGAGGATTGGGACGTTGGTTTATCTGAATAAGTGTGTTATGCATCTTCTGTTTAAATGTTTTCGAGCAAATTGTATAATGTTGATGATGTGACATCCTATTTGACGTTTATTGAAATTTAAATTCACTCTAATTTTTCTTTAATTACCGATGGGCAAATAGGATGTTATAATTGGTATCAAAATAGGTCGATCCGTCCAGCCAAGTTGTTGAGTCAGTGTAGTGTGAAAGTTAAATATTATCGGCGTGTTGTTCCTTAGTACGCGACATGTGTGTGGAACACTGTCGGTGCTTTCTCGTTTTCTAATCACTTGCTTGAAGAAGTGGGATTAAAGGGAGTGAGGGAGAAGCTTGTACTCCTCTGATATGGTTCACTTGGGAACAGTTGAACTCTCTCATCTGATCCTCCCGCTCGCACGTTAGACTTTCACATGTTGGTCCACCCCACAACACCTTCACTAAGGCAATCTGCTACCTTGCAATTGCTTCACTTCCCGTCCTTCTATTTGCACTAGTGACGATTCGATAGTCAGGTCATCTCTTACCTGAATATTATTCATCTAAATCATATGCGAAGGATCCATACATTCTCAACTAGGATACATGGAACACATCACGAGGGTTCGCAAGCGACGACGGCAAAGAAACTTGATAAGCCACCTCACCTATCCTCTCTGAAGTCTAGTACAAACCAATAAAACATGGCGTAAGCTTTCTTGATTTCAAAGCTCTACCAACACAAGTTACCAAAGTAACTCTCAAAAACGCATGATCGTCTACTTGAAACTTAAGCACTTTCCTTCTCTAATCATGATAACTCTTCTAGGGACTCTAAGAAGCTTTCATCCTCCCTTGAATCATCTTTATCTTTTAAGTCATCTCTTGCACAATCTCAGGTCCGAGCACAACACTCTCTCCTGATTCATACCAACGTAACAGACTCCTACACCTCCTGCCATACAACAGTTCATACGGCACAATACCGATACTTGCATGAAAACTACTGTTGTAAGTGAAATCAATCAGTGGAAAATGGCTATCCCAAGATCCTCCTTGGTCTAACACATAAGCCCTCAACAAATCCTCCAATGACTGAATAGTCCTCTCGGTCTGACCATCTATCTGCAGATTTTAACACCCCAAATCTACCCTGAAAATACACAGGAAAATTAGAGTGCAAAATCTCAAAACATACATCACATTTGAGGCGTCACAATTACATCGTAAAACAAATCATACGTATGCTCACACACACGCACACGCACACACACAAACACACACACACACACACACATATATATATATATATATATATATACATACATACATACATACATAGCAAGTAATACAGGGGAAACTCACATCTATTCAACGTCAGTGCTCAAATAGTCATAATATCGCAGCGGAACAACATCAACAACATAATCTAAGTCATATATGCCAAACATAGGCAACTAAAAATACAACATATCTCTATAGGACATAACAACATAATCCAATGAGAGATAACACTATCCAAATATAATATAAAGAACGACAAGACAACAAGACATAGTGAAAACAAGCTAGACGTCCCCCGAGTGCTACGTATTCGAGCCTAGACACACCGACACGAGCTAAAAGCTAAACGGCTACTCCATGTCGTTACCTGCACTTTACCAACAAAGGGTAACATTCAAACAGAAGGGGTGAAATATCATTCATTATAAAGAAACGTATGATAATATTCAAAGCATAGTAAAGATCATACATATGTCACCACATCTCATAATATAACATGTTACCAATAATTCACATCATTCAAACATCCTGCACAACGGTAACCATGTCAATAAACAAGTATGACACATATCCATTCACAATTATGAGTTCTATACATCACAATAGCATCTCATCATCACATCGCAACAATATCTCATCATCACATCACAACAAACACATATTCAAAGCAACATCAAAATGCAATTCAAATGTGACTCGACTTATGCAAATGCATGTGGTACCATTCGGAGTAAAAATCCCATCGTCTCAAAAGTTGCCATTGGGCACATCGTTGCTATTTTCCATTAAGGCCGTCGTGTTTGCCATGTTGCATCATCATCATACGACAAAAATTCATCTCCCGATAACATTCACATCATATAACAATCCAATTCAAGAAAAGGATTCAAAATAGATTCCAAAGATATACAAAGCATATACAATCGAAAGACATCAATTAGAGCTTCATGGAGGTTCAAACGGCACATAGAAAGGAGTTACGGTCCAAAAGATACATCATTTCAAAGTTT
Organism: Vicia villosa; assembly: GCF_029867415.1. Lineage (NCBI taxonomy): Eukaryota > Viridiplantae > Streptophyta > Magnoliopsida > Fabales > Fabaceae > Vicia > Vicia villosa. The sequence goes on from NC_081182.1 coordinate 172,288,213, forward strand.
GAACAAGTTTTGCACAACAAGGTCCGCTTAGCGACCTTCAAGCGCGCTTATGGAAATAAATTTCAATAACCCCGCTTCAAGCGGCGTGTGGCAGAAACTTTTCACAAAACAGGCTCCGCTTAGCAGACAGGCTCCGCTTAGCGAGCCTCTTTATTTTTCCAGATGAAACAACATCCGCTTAGCGAACCCACGTCTTCTTAGCAGGAGCGCGATTTTGCAGAAAACGATAGCAGTAACAGACCTGCAATTAAACATGTATAAACACGAAATCTACCATCATCTATCATCAAACATCAATCAAAGCACATTTATAATCACAAATTCATGCATTTTGTTCATCAACCCTAACATTTCTACACAAAGATAATCCATGGTTCAATCATACAATCCAACCCACCCTAAACATCATCATACATCCCTTTAGCATGAAAGAACCCCACCCTTACCTTAGGTTTTGGATTGAATCCATCTCTATCTTTAACCTTGAGATTCTCCTCTTCTCTCTTCTCTTCTTTCACAACTTTGCCAAATGAGTTCTAATTCCCAATTCCCTTCAATTCTCTTGTTTTGCTAAAACCCTCACTAATTCTCAATTCCAAGTGGGCTCTAACTAACACCCTTCACTTACTAATGCCAACTTAGGCCCATTAACTCACCTAACTCACTAACTTATTGTCATAACCCAAAATTTGCCCATCACATTTTTATACACAAGCTCATCCAAGTATCAACAACTCAAGATCTAAGGGGATGCACACTCTCCTAAACAAACAACCCACAACTAGGGATTTTGCTTCTCTTCAAGAAAAATCGAGTTCTGAAAATTCAGGTGGACCTCATAACCTCTCATATGCCTCAAATGATCCTCATGCCAAGTTTCAAGCTCTGATTCACAAGAGTGCCCAGACAAAAGCTCAAATAGTCAACAGTCTACTAGTTTGACCTAAAAGTCAACTGTGGTCAAAGTACAGTCAAAACTCCTGATTTTTTGGTCAACAACTTTATTTTGAAGTATCATTCACCATTTGATCAAGAATTGATCATGGTTCATCAAGGAAAGATCAGAAATCAACAATTCCAAAAGTTTCTAAATTAGGGTTTTCATAGGAGAAAGTCAACTGAACTTTGACCAGCCATAACTCCCACATGGAACATCTGAAATTTTCCATCCGAAGCTCATTTTGAAGGAAATTGAATTCTCTACAACTATGTCTCTCACATGCCAAGTCTCAAAATGCTTCATTTGAGAGATATGGATCAAAACATTATAGGTCCTTTTTGAAGGTCAACCAAAAGCAGTTTTTTGTCAAAGCCCATATCGTCAAGATAAATTCTTCAAATGGAAAAAAGCTTCCAAAGTGGCTTGTAGAGGACATCTTGAGGTTTCCAAAAAGTCCTAGAACTCCTCTATATCTTAAAAATTGAGAGAGATATGCCTCGTCAAAGTTGGTTAATTTTGAAGGAAAAAATGTGAAGTATAGAGCCTTAAAATGAATCTTTTTGCAAAAGGAACCCATCTTTCTTGGCCCAATCTTCATCCTCATAATATCCAATATTCAAAAACCAAATGCCACGAATTTATGAATATTATTTGATTTTTATATTAATTTTTATGCATTTAAAAGTGATATAAATCAAATATTCAAAGAAATATGGAAGAGGTTTAATGTGGATTTGATTTCCAATCAAATTCAATCAAGTAAATACCATATTTTTTAACCAATTTCGTGCATATTTGATATGGAATGAATGAATCAAATTTTGGACAAAAAAAATAGAAAGATTATGAGACATATTGCAATCAATCTTGCATAACTTGAAAATCAAGATTCATGAAGATTTGGTTTAATTTCTGTTACCCTAATGCACCTACTATAAGTACTAAAGGGACTCAGATGCAAAAAAAGAGGATTGGTGCCGGAACCTTACTAAACAGCTTGCAAAAAACCGTGAATCAGAAAAGGATAGGAGTTGAAGTTTGAGTCCGATTCAGATCATACAAAGCATCTCAATTGATCCCTTGTTGTTTTCCTGAACGTAAACCAGCTTTCACCATCGATCAGAACGCACTAAATTGTATCCTCAAAATCACATTTTGTCTCAATTTTTGTTTAAATTCGAATTCATTCATAACTGCATCATAAATCATGTTTGGATATATCATCGTGTTTATAATCGTGTGGGGAAACTTTCTGGATGGTTTAATTTGATTTTGGCTGCAGTTTAAAGGATTGGCCATGGCTAGGGTTCCGAATTCATGATTTGGGGCCACGCGATGAGAGACCGAATTAACCAAAATTAATCACGTTTTCGTGCTCAGAGGATTACATTTAATTGATCTGGGTTTTATTTTGAGATTTATTTGATCTATATTGTGAATTTGAAGTTTGCAGGGTTCAGCTATGGTGGAAACCGTAGCAAATCGAAGGGCAATTCGTAGCAAAGAAAACTGGGTTCAAAGGTTGAAGATGAAGAAACTGGGCGCGGGACTGCTTCAGTTTGAATTTTCTCGCTTTTGTTTTTTATTATATTGATATTGAAGCTTTTTAAATTCATGTGATGACTGCAGCGCGTATGGCAAGGGGCGTGTGACTCCAAGTGGGAAAACGTTAGTTCGATCCTTACTCACGACGTTATTTTTTATTAACTTGTTGTTTTGCTCGCAGATCCTGCGTAGCAAGCCAGCACCGGTCCATGGTGAACCTTTGCCCTCAACCCTCAGATCTCCGTGAAGCATGATCAGACGCCCACAGATCTGCAGGCATACGGTGGACATTCAAACGCCAGCCACACTGAATCCAAGCTGAGTTTTTCTTAATTTTCTTTGTTTTTAATTTTGTTTATTTATATTTTATTTGTTTTCAAAATATTTTCAAACTTTCTTTTTTATTTCATAAAAAACTTTTTTTCTAATTTCTTTTCCTTTTTTCTTTCTCACAAAAATATTAAAAATAAAAAATATTTATTTTAGTTATCATTAATAATTTTATTCGATTTAAATGATTAAATGCTTAAATAAGTTAATTGTTTGATTATTTGATAAATTATCAAGGTTTTTTTAATTAAAATACATATTAGGGCTAGTTAATTTAATCGAAATTTTAATTTTATCAATTTAATTAATTAGGTTGAAAACCAATAATTAATTATTTTGGCTTTTTATTCTATTAACCATGGATAACTTGTGCCCTAATCAGGGTTTACGAGGATCCTTCCTACACTAAAAAAATATCTCTTTGTGCGTTTTTCAGGGTTAGCAACAGGGTTTCTCCCGACTGTGCGCCACGCCTATTACGAAGCTAAGTCCCGATTTAACCCTTATTTAAATATTTGTTATTTTATTTAAAATTAGGGTTTGCCTTCAAATATAATGAACTCCGCCTACACTTACCTCCCTTTCTGTCTGCCTTTGCCAATTTTTCAGGGTTAACCTCGAGGCTACTCCCGGCTACGAACCATATCAGATCAAATCAAAAGCTAAGTCTTATTTTATGTTTAAGTATTTATTTTTGCCCTCTTTTATCAAATTAGGTTTAGCCCTAATTGTCATTTGAATTGATAATACACTCACCCCTTCGTGTTTATTTTTCCTTTTCCAATTTTTCAGGGTTAGCCAACCGTCAAAGCTCAATAGTCGGTAACCCTAAAACCCTGATTTACTTTTTATAATTATTACTTGTTTAGACCTATTGCACTATTGATCCGCTGGCTTCTTTCTCCCTTTCCCCCGCTGGTTTCTTTTTCCCTGTCCCCATATTAATTGATGTGGTTAGTAATCTTAGGGAGTGCAAGCCTGTTAATCCAATTAGAATCACTTAATTACAAGATAATATAACTGAATTCGATCACGTGATTGTTGCACCCACGCACCTTTTTTGGTAACCTCTCTTGTTGCCTGTTGCCTGTTGCCTTGTTGCCTTGTGTTTTTGGCAGGATAGCCATGTCCCTCGAATACGAGGATACCTCAGTCATGTTGCCTCGACTAATGCAAAGATTATTAGTCTCTAATGATGTTGCCTTCGATACACTAAATATGATCTCGTCCCTCGGAAGTTGCCTACGAAGGGCTGAGGTATCCTCTGGTTGCCTAAACGAAAGGCTATTCTGATCCTTCCCTTAAACTACCTGCCTCTCTATGGCATGGGACAGTCTTATGGCGAACGATAATGCGACGACCCTTCAACCTCCAAATCAAAGGACTTCCTTGCCCTCATTTGGCAGGGATAGCCCTGAAAGGCTAAAAAGAACATTTTTCATCTAACCAGGTAATTGCTCCTAATTGCCTTGCTCTAAAAATCTTTTTCTACTCTATTTTCTAAACATTCTCAAGGCTACGCTCATTTACGAGCTAAAGTCCTTGTTTTTCTTCTTCTTCTACTTTTCTTTCAAAAGAGCAAAGCAATTAAGAGCCCATGGATAACCATGGATGCAAAGGGTGCCTTACACCTTCCCTTTGCAAAATTACCCCCCGAACTCAGTTTTTTATTTAAAAGGTTTTTCTTGTTCTTTTAGCCTTTCTGATATTTGGATAAAATAAAAGTCGGTGGCGACTCTTGCTTAACCGCGACATTTCTATAAAGTCAGTTCACCGTATTACAGAACTGGCGAATCTGTTGGGATTTTTCGAATAAAAGAGGGGTTACCTTAAAAGTTTAGAATTCACTTAATTGTTTTCTATTGTTTGCTTTGCTTGCTTTATTTTTCAGGGTTGTTTTGGGAATTAACTGAAGGACGAATCCCATACCCGGATTCAAGTACACTTAAGATAGGAGTGGCATAGTCATGGCGACCTCTTTCACATATGTGGGAGATGAGTCAATATGAAGTTCACGCTTGAGTTAGGACTCCATAGATATATGCACACCTTTCTCAAATGAGGGAGGTCTATGTATGTAACTTTGGGTGCGCCGGAGCTCAAGGACCTTTAGTTACCCTTTAACCCATCTTGGCCTTTAGGAACGTAGTGGGGGGACTACTCTTGACAAATGTTGAGAACTAGTCACTACCCGATGCTACAATTCAGATAGGTTCTCTCTCAAAGTATCATTGCATGGTGCAAATGCATCATGTCTGAGGGTGCTTTAGAAGGACTGACAATTCTGAATAATTGGTAGAACCCGTTGCTGATATCATCCTTATCCTTAGAAGTACCTTTGGGGAAGGGTATCTCGCCTGGTCAAAACTCCATGCAAGCCTTTAAACCTAAGGACATTTGCGTGACTTGCTTGTGTGTGCTACTAACTTTTCATTTCCTACAGGAACTATTTGTAGGACTTATTCGTCCTTATTACCTTATGCTTTACCTATTGCATTACATCCGCATAACATCATGACATCATGACATCACGACATAGCATATTAACTAACCCTTTCAAGGATCTTAGGGATTTAGGGCGCACAACTTCAGGTACTCTTATCAAGGACGGAATTCCTAATCAAGGGGCAAGAGGATTTATTTTCCTCTGGCCGTATGCCTTCCAGTTCAGGGACACGATACCTATCAAGGGGCAAGAGGATTTATTTTCCTCTAGCCATGTACCTTCAAATTCAGAAGTATCCCGAATCAGAGGCGATGACCAACTCGATATGGTGAGCTAGATTCTTAAAGAAGGACGTTCAAGAACGAGAGCCAAGATTCTTCAGACAAAGACGCGACCAAATCATTTTAATGTTGCTAACTAAATTCCTATAGATCCTTGAAAAACATTGCATTTGCATTCATAACATCGCATAACAGGTTTCTTATAACAGGTCTCTCATCCCGCCTCGCTGTTTATTTCAGTCATCATGAATCTCGAGCAATCAGTCAAAGACCTTCAAGCTCAAAATGCTGAATTCCAAGCCTTGATTCTGAATTTGTCCAAGGGGAAAGAAGAGATGAAAACCATGCTGACTAAAAAGAAGAAGAAAGGCAAGAAGACTCTAGGGAAAAAGGCTTAGACCGATCTTGCAACTCAGGGATGCCTAAGCCTCTGAAGACAATGACGAAGATGAGCAAGATGATGATGCTAGTATCAAGACTGAGGCAAAAAGTAACCATGATGCTGCCAATCCTTCTGAAGAAGAAGAAGATTATTACCACGAGAACGAACATCCTGATGACTAATACAAGTCGTTGGAGGAACGTATGAAAGCCATGGAAATTCAGAAGGTACCTGGACTGGATTTTGAAGATCTAGGACTCATCTCTAGAGTTGTTATCCCTCCCAAGTTCAAGACTCCTACCTTTGCCAAGTACGATGGAGTTTCCTGTCCTAAACTACACTTGAGGTCTTATGTAAGGAAGATTCAGCCTCATACTGCTGATAAGAAGCTCTGGATCCACTTCTTTCAAGAAAGCTTATCTGGAACACAACTCGAATGGTACTATCGACTGGAGGGCACCAACATCCATACATGGGAAGATTTGGCAACTGCTTTCTATGTGCAATATCAATACAATGCTGACCTCGCGCCAACCCGCATGCAACTACAAAGCATGTCTATGGGCTCTAATGAACGTTTCAAAGAATATGCTCAGAAATGGAGAGACCTGGCTGGCAGAGTTCAACCTCCCTTAGCTGACAGAGAGTTGGTAGATATGTTCATGAGTACACTGACTGGTCCTTTCTATAGTCATTTGCTGGGAAGTTCATCATCTGGATTCACTGAACTCATACTGATCGGGGAACGTGTCGAGAGTGGCATTCGAAGTGGTAAGATTCAAGTGGTTACATCCTCAAGTGCTACAAAGGAGCATTTCAATGGAAAACTAGAGTCCAATGCTGTGTATGGATAGAAAAGGAGAAACCATGACCAATCTATTGGGGCAGTTCTGATCTCCACACCGACGCCTCAACAAGGTCGTCAAAACAAACAAGGCACGCCCAGGCGTCAGTTCACGAAGATCAATATGTCGTTAGCTCAAGCCTTACAACATCTGCTAAAGGAAAATTTGGTTACCCTGAGGGATCCTCCTAAGAATTCTAACACCTCCGCTCCTAGCTACAAACCCAATGCGAGGTGCGCATACCATTCTAATAGTCCTGGACATGACACATAGAATTGTTGGCCGTTGAAGAACAAGATCCAAGATATGATCGACGCAGGCGAAATTGAGTTCGACCCTCCTACAACCTCTAACGTGATCACTGCTCCTATGCCTGATCACAACAAGACTGTTGATGTTATGGATGGCTAAAAGGATGTCTTTTGAATCATTAGATTTACTTTTATTTGCAAATTTTCTTTTCTGTTTGTTTAAACTTTCGGCTTATGATACACATTATCTGTTTTAATAATCATCATCAGTGCATTGCATATGTTTGTCTTGATTAAATTATTTCGTTATCACTCATTTTAAATTGCGTCTTTACTTTGCATATGTTTTGTGATACTCGACTCCTGCTAAAGCTGTATGCCCTTTTAAGGGAGGATGACGAAAACGATACCGCAACCTCATACATTACGCTTTTGAATAGACTATGCTGACGATGTACAGACATTGTTTCAATTCCTAAACAGTGGAGATATAAGGATGTTAATCCCTTGTCAACCCCTTTGAGCCTAAGGTGTAGGAGTTCTCTTTCACATGCAAATTGGAACCCTTTAATCATAACCTGGGGCAGGGTAGCTACTCAGTTAACTCGATTATCTTAGCTGTTGTCTACACGAATAATGATGGGTTCTCGCAACCATTAAGTCAGGCAACCAATACCCATCAAAAAGAAAAAGAAAAAGATGTTAAGTCAAAACCTATGAAGGAGACTTATCGAAAAGTCGAAATATCCCACTGACTGTAATCACAAAATAAGCAGTTCAGGCAAAAGTTAGGGATAACAAAAATCAAAGACAAAAAAGAGGTCACTACAAATCCTCGGCCAAAGCAAAAATAATTACAAAGAAGGATGACTGACTCTCCAAGTAAACTTCTGGTGCTTCAATCACCATCAAATGTCAAAGTTATGACTTCAAGCTCTGCTAGAACTTAAAAGCAAAGTTAACTGAGCATAGGATCGAAGAATGTCATGAAGATTGGGATGGGTACAAATAAATTTTGAGCCTTTATCTTTTGTTTCTTAAACCGTGAACAAAGCCACGTTACAACCCTTGAAAGTCCTAACTGAAGCATGGTTAGTTCGAAAAGCATATTGTCGCCAAAAAGGTATCCCGACTCCTTAAGGTTTACTACAAATGCTGAATTGATATTTCGTTTTTACAAAACATCACGCTTTTAAAAAAATCACGTTTTTACAAATATCACGCTTTTACATATCCTGTTTTAATGTTTTTCAAAACTCAAGACAAACGTATGCATTGCATCTCATGAATTCATTATTAAACATATTCTGCTACATAATTTCAAATATTAGCAACAGAAAGAATTTGCACAGGGTATGACTAATGACTCAAAGTTATCCCGACCGACAAAGATTACTCCAAGAAGCAATGTCTCCTACGTATACAAGGGGCATGGCACGTTTTGCCCAATCAATCTGGGGCAATCAAGTCAAGATTCCAAGAATCTCTCAAATGCCAAAAAGTCAAAGGCATACACTCAAGTAGATCTGAAGCTACTTCTCGATCAGTCAGGGGCATCAACCTAAGCTTATGATTACTAGGGGCATGTCGCCCATAGTACACATCTCATAAAGTCCTCGCAAGGCGAATCATTCCAAAGTCTCTACAAGCAGGGGCAAATCTATGAAAGTCCACTTTGACATCGTGATCAATACTCAGTGGTGTGTCCTACTCAATATAAGTCCAGGAATAGCAAGAGCTATAAATCACTGGGGGCAACGTTCAAGACATCCATGTCGTCCTACAGTTCAAGTTTCACAGGATCATATCCCCACAGAGTATTTCTCATGAAGCCATCATCAACTGTTCTCCTCCAGACAAAAACGTATTCCCCCAACGGAGTTTTAATCTTCGACATTGCCGGTTCCCCGACACTTTTCCTATCTCCAAATAAGGTTATTCATCTCTCTTATCCCCAGTCAGGGTACATTAAAATCAATCATTCAAATGGCTCTCATCCCCAAGCAGAAGACAATGATCCCCAGCTGAGCATCCTCGGGTATGAAGCGGGGGTTCTACCAAAACGGAAGACTAGTGTTCTGTATTCTCCACAACAGTCAGGGATTTATTTTCCCCTCCAGACATTGCTACAATCTACTATCATCATTAACAACGTTTTGCATTCATACATCATACGCCTCATGGCACATTCATAACATACATATGCCTCATGACATATGCATAACACTCTCATCCATGTCATTACAATACATGCATCACGATATTGCATAAAACTAACGTTGCTTTTTCAGTCTATTCCTACAAATCAAATGAATATTATCTTCTAGATATAGTGCCGAGATAATCAAGTCAACAATTTAATTCTGAAACTCATTCAAGATAGAGATTTAGTTCTGACACTTAATTTTGGATATCTTCCAAAGATAGTTCAGAGATAATCAAGACAAAGATTTAATTCTGATACTTAGTTCCGGGTATTCTCCAGAGATAGTTCAGAGAAAATCAAGACAAAGATTTAATTCTGATACTTAGTTTCGGGTATTCTCTAGAGATAGTTCAGAGATAATCAAGACGAAGATTTAATTCTGATACTTAGTTCCGGGTATTCTCCAGAGATAGTTCAGAGATAATCAAGACGAAGATTTAATTCTGATACTTAGTTCCGGGTATCCCCCAGAGATAGTTCAGAGATAATCAAGACGGAGATTTAATTCTGATACTTAGTTCCGGGTATTCCCCAGAGATAGTTTAGAGATAATCAAGACGAAGATTTAATTCTGATACTTAGTTCCGGGTATTCCCCAGAGATAGTTCAGAGATAATCAAGACGAAGATTTAATTCTGATACTTAGTTCTGGGTATTCCCCAGAGATAGTTCAGAGATAATCAAGACGAAGATTTAATTCTGATACTTAGTTCTGGGTATTCTCCAGAGATAGTTCAGAGATAATCATCCTTCCAAGATCTAATTCAGTTACTACGAACAGGCGCTGACACGATCAAAATTTAACAAATACTTCTCAATACAAAGGATTTAGTCTAACGCACGACTCATCCTTCAGCCTAACGCACGGCCTTCCAGACATCTACAGATGCAAATTGGATTTAGTCTAACGCACGACTCATCCTTCAGCCTAACGCACGGCTTTCCAGATATCTGCGGATGCAAATTGGATTTAGTCTAACGCATGACTCATCCTTCAACCTAACGCACGATTTTCCAGGCATCTACGGATGCAAATTGGATTCAGTCTAACGCACGACTCGTCCTTCAGCCTAACGCACGGCCTTCCAGACATCTGCTGATGCAAACTAGACCCAGTTGTAGCAACCTGCCCTAAAAATAAAGATTCTAGAGTCGCCACCTATTCTACCAAGGCGAATAGGAAACCTCGCGCAGTTAAGAGATCAGGGTAAGATACTATATTCAAGTCGAGGGAAGGTGTTAGGCACCCTCAACCCTTTCCTAAGGTTTGCATTATAAGGTTAAGGTTTGTGGCTAAGATAAAGAAATATGACAGACAGTTAAATAGGGTGAATGGCAAGATTTGAATCTGATTAGAATTTTGAGGAAGGGGACTCGCCTTGGTTATCCAAGTGCCTACATACCTCCTTATGGAGGATCAGAGTCTACGTAGTTCGGGGCAGGGTTGTACGCCTTAGAATTGATATGGAGCTGTTCGAAGTTGTTTTGTGCTTTGAAAGGCATTTTGAGTTGCCTGATTGAAAATGATGAAAATCCGTGGTTTGGTACTAGTAGTTTGTAAAGGTTTGGGAAGTGTTTTAGGATTTGGGCGTACAACCCTGATTTTAATTTGTTACCATTAGTTGCAATAATCAATAGGTTTGATTACCATGGCTAACGGATTGAAGGGAGGATTACTAACCACTATAATCGATAGATTCGATTATCACGAATAGCAAATGTGATGTATTTTAAATAATTTAAAATTATCGTTATTCCTCATAATCAATAGGTTTGATTACAAATAACAACGAATTTGATAAAGAAGAAATGCTAATCATCGTAACCAATAGATTTGGTTAAAACCATTTAGCAAAATAAGTTTATTTTTATCTTAATTGATTAATTAATTAAATAATCGATTATTACCCATCGCGACCAATAGATTTGATCGAAACGAATAATAAATAAAATTCTAACCTAAATTTAGCTAAATTAGATTAACTATTAAATTAAAACTAACTAATTATTTACTAGCTAATTTAAATTAATCACTAAAAACTAATATTATTAACTTAAAATAATTTCATTATATCTTGTATTATTTTTTTATATTTTTTTTGTTACAAAACAGCAAACATACACAGTACTAAAATGACAATAGTACGAAATAAATAGAGCACAAGGGTGGTGCACTATAGCTGTGTATAGCTGTGTATCAGGAGAAAAAAAACAAATTTTGAAAATATAACATGGATGGAAAATTGACTTTTTCTAAATACTCCACTAACCAACAAAGCTTGACATATAGCAGGGACTTTATTAAAATAAAAAAGAATAAAATTTTATGTTGCTATATGAAAACCAAATGATACAGTGATAAACATCACTCAGGGTCTGTTTGGATTGATGGAAAGGGATGGAATAGGATGGAATGGAGTGGAATGGAGTTATGCTCCCTTGTTTGGATTTATAAAATTTGAATGGAATGGAATGGAATCTGATGGAACTCATTCCATCCAATACCACTACTTTTGCCTATTTTTCATTCCCCCCAAATTGGGGTGTATTGAATGGAATGGAATCAAATTTAAAAGTTAATTACAATTTTGTCCTCTAAAAATTCACTTTTATTATCTATTCCTATTACTCATCTCAATTCACGTTATAATTTTGTTCTCATTTACTGAAAACTCTTCTCCTTCCCCAACCTTCTTCTTGCTTCAACCCTAACAAGGTACATCATTTTTCTTATCATTTTTTTTCCTGTAATTATATGTGTGTTCTATTATATGAAATACATTGATTTATTTTCATGTTCATATCTCTTTCAGTTTTGAAAAATTAGGTATAGTGTTTGAATGTTAAAATTTAGAAAATGGAAGAAATTAGGATTTACTTGCTTCTTTTTAAGAATAGAGTTCTATGTGATAAATTCCATTATTATTAAGAACAAAGTTGGTATTTTTCTACTGTATCGTTGCTTTTTCAATTTGCCATATAATTGCTTTTTTCAATTTGCCGTACAGAGAGAAATAAGGATTAGTAGAAATATAATTTTTTTGATTTGCTATAAAGATTCTCAATTAATTTTGGTTTAAAATTGTGTATTTGATTTGTTATAGAAATTTTTAATTGATTTTTTTTAATTTGATATGATTTGTTTCATTTGTTATAAAAAATTTAATTTGATTTATTTATATATGGATTTATAATTATAGTAAATTTTACTATTTAATTTGTTATAGATGAGTAACGAAGACATAAGAATCAAGTATATGAAATTGGTTCAAATGATGATTCTTCAAGTATCTATCATTATTGTTCTAATATGTTCGCTAAAAAACAAGCGTAGAAGATCCCAAATACCTTATAGACTTATAGAGCAAAGAGAGAAAGTTAGAAATGAGTTGATGAAACATATTATAGGAAGTGAGCGATGTTATGATATCATTCGTATGGGTCCCAAAGCTTTCTTAAACTTGTGCACCTTATTACAAGATCAAGGTGGACTTACACATACACGAAGAGCGACTATCGAGGAACAAGTAGCAAAATTTCTTCATATAGTAGGACATAATGTCAGAAACCGTGTGATGTCTTTCTTTTTTAGACGCTCCGGTGAAACTGTTAGTCGTCATTTTCATAGAGTTCTTGATGCTTTGATAGAGGTAGAGGGAAAATTTTTAAAACAACCTGATGGAACACAAGTGCCTTCGCGGATACTTAACAACCACAGATTCTACCCGTATTTTAAGGTAAACAAAATTTGTGTCTACTACAAATATTAATTAGTTTTATTATACACTTTTAATATATAAATTGAATGTCAGGACTGTATTGGAGCAATTGACTGCACACATGTGCGTGTTAAAGTTCCAATTGAACTCGCACCTAGATACCGTGGTAGAAAAGATTATCCCACACAAAATGTGTTCGCTGCATGTTCATTTGACTTGAAATTTACCTATGTTTTGGTTGGATGGGAAGGAACCGCATCTGACTCAAGAATAGTTAAGAGTGCGTTGACACGTGCACACCCTCTTAAAGTGCCACAAGGTAATAAAAATAATAAAAAATATTTGTATAAGTATTTAGATTATCTAAACTAATAGACTCATTATTTTTTTAGGAAAGTATTATCTGGGTGATGCAGGATTTCCTTTAAAAGCATGTCTCATCACACCGTATAGGGGAGAACGATATCACTTACAAGAATACTCTAGAAATCCACCTCGAAACCCCCGTGAGTTATTCAACAATCGACATTCGTCATTACGGATGTCAATTGAATGTGCATTTGGAGTGTTGAAGAAAAGATTTCCAATTTTACAAACTGCAACGGAGCCTACATTTGATATTAAAACTCAAAATAAAATCATCATTGCTTGTTGCATTTTACACAACTATTTGATGGGTGAAGACCACAATCAAACTCTAATAGATGAGGTGCAAGAAGAGCTTGCAAACGAAAGAGATTTTCAAGAGGGTCATCAATATCATAGAGAAGAAAATGATGATATGATTAGCGGAGAGCCAATTAGAGATAATGTTGCGGGTTCTATGTGGCTAGATTATTAAGATTATTCTTAACGAATTGTTACTCTTATGAATGATGTTTTTAAGAATTTTATTTGGATTGAACTTTTTATTTCTAATTTGTGGATTCATTTTTGTAGTTGTAATTTGGAGAATGGATTTTAGTGTTATGAATATTTACATTTGAATTTATGCATAAGTTGTTATATTCTTCATTGTGTTTTTTAATAATAGACATGGAAGCAAGCTTAAAGAGGCCTAGGAAACTCAAAAGTCAAGAAACATGCAATTGGACAATTGCTATGGATGAAGTTTTGCTTGATGCATATTTGCATCAACAAACATTGGGAAATAAAAATGGTAATAGTATGACAACAAGCGCTATGGATAGCATTCTTAAGGAATTGAAGATTCACTTTCCGGACAAACCAATTTCCAAAGAAAAGATAAAATATCACATGAAACACATCAAAACAAAGTTCAATTCTTGTTATGACCTTTTTCAAAACGGTCTTAGTGGGTTTGGATGGGATTCAACGACAAATATGTGGATTGCTGAAGATGAAGTTTGGGATAAGCTAATTGAGGTATTATTTATTATAATTATTTCATACCCTTTTTAAGTAGGTTATTTTTATTTGAGTTCACTCATTAAAAACTTTTTAATTGATGCATTGTTTCGTTTATTTTGGTGCAGGCAAAACCTGAAGCTGCTGAATGGAAAAATAAGCCAATATTATTTTATGATAAATTGGCCAAACTTTTTGGAAAAGATCGAGCAACTGGAGAGCATGAAGATACGGCTGCTGAAATGAGAGCAAAAAAGGCTGCAAATGTTGAAAAAAGTCATGGCACAACCATTGAAGAAATAGACCACCTAGTTGAAACAAATGAAGTTATTTTAGAGGGATTTGATGATGATGAACATCATTCCAACAATTCTCCTAAAAGACCTTCGATTACTAATTCTCAAGATGTGTCATCGTCTCAGACTAAGAAGCGAGTAAAGAAGGTTATTGAAGATGATACAAGCATGATTGAAATTTCCAAAACTTTCAAAAAAATGGTTGATGTGTTTGAAATGAATTCAATGGAGTTGGTCAAGCAAAGTAAGAATGCGAATGGTGGAGATATTTGGGCTGAATTGGTCGAGATTGGAGTTGAATCAAGTTCTTTGCCTCTTGTATACATGTACCTTGTTAAGAATGCTGATGCATTGAAGGCTTTTAATGGAATTCCAATCGATAAGCGCAAGGAAATGTTACATCTCATTGTTCCGGACTATCCTTTTTGCTAATGGTAACTTAATTATTATCACTTTCATGTATTTTTTTATCTTTAACAAATGAAATATTTGCGTAATTCATTTTATGTTTTTTTTTCAGGTTTGAGGAATACTTCAAGAAGAGAGTCATTATCTATCATGGACTAATATTTGTCTATTTTATTTTTAGAAGACTTGCTATTATTATCTACCATAGACCTATATTTATCTTTTAATTTTAGCAAAATTTGAACTTTTTGAATTATTATGATTATTAAGTATGGTGTTTATCAAAACTTATCTACTTGGTCTTTGAAATTTCAATTTCAGTTTATAATAATCATGTTCTATTTATGAATATTTAAATTTATTATAGTTTATTTTATTTTCTGCTAAGATGATATTTTTCTATGATTATATATTATTTTACTTGGATCTATCTATATTGTCTCAAAGGGTAAAATTGGAATAAAAATATTTAAATACTTTCCGCTCCGTCCTATTTCCAAACAGTGGAATGAGATATTAGTTCCGCTCCGTTGTAAAATATCCAAACAGTGGAATGGAGTTTATGTTCCGTTCCATTCTATTCCGTTCCGCTCCATTCCGCTCCGCTCCGTTAGTTGTAAGCTATCCAAACCGACCCTCATTCTCTCTCATTTTGAGAGACATCTTCCTCTCTAAAATCAATAGATTTTATTTTCAAACTCACAACACAGAAACAAGTTCATGAAACAATTATGGGAGAATAAAAAAAGAGGTACCAGCAATGGCGTGAATCTCGGATCGTGGCCGGAAATGCGTACGGACTCGCGGTAGCAATAGCGGTCTTGGTTCGGTGGCGGCAAAGCTTCGTGCGGATTGATGTTCGCGGCGGTGCTCGTTAGAGGTCTTGCGGTACTGTTTCGGGGCTGCGGCAGATCCGGGTGTTTGGTTGCTGTACGAGATTTGGATAACCGATGACGGCGGCTGAAGGCTAGGATGTGTGGTTGTTTCCGGCGGTGGTTTACGTGTTTGGCGATGATGATGTCCGATCCAGATTCCTTCTTCTTCAATTTTTCGGTTTTGACCGTATCCCCTCCTCCCTTCCTTCTCTTGAAGGACTTTCTGGTTTGATTTTATGCTGAGATTTTAGGTTAGCCACATTAACGCTGATTGAATTTTATTTTAGAATGATTTGATTAAAACTTGAAGCTCAAATCTGTATTGATTAGGACAGTAATTTGCAATTTAGAATTGGTATCATTACATGTCTTTTTTGGATGATTCAGATGAAATTGTGTTCAATACTAATTATAGGAGATTTGGAAATTTGATATGGGATTATGATTTTCTTGCTGATCCGATTGGTTTTGATGTTCTCTTTTTGAGAGGTTGACAATAGCAATAATGTCCGTAAAATGAATTTAACAAATATGACATGTAAGTAACAAACTACAGTAAAAGAGGTTCTTTTTATATTTTTATACTAATAAAACCAAAAAGGAAAAATAAAAAGTTAAAGCAATAATAACTTTTAAAGTTGGCTACGTTTATAAAAAAATTAAAATCTAATGTTTTAGTAATAATATAATTCTAATAATAATAACATGAACTTTAAAAATAAAAGCAGACTATTATAATTCTAATAATATGATTTTAACCTTCAAGATAGAATGACATTAGAAAGATAGAATGACATTAGAAAACATACGAAGGTTAAAAAAAATACTTTTTATTTATTTATTTAAAATAAACTATTTTCAAATAAATTAATGTTAAAATGTTAGTATAAAAATTTAAAATAAACCAAAGAAATTTATAAGACCCAATTTTGAAAATTATTTGATTTCTTTGAAAATAAAGTGGTCAAGTTTGGGGTATGACAGCTGCCCCTGTTCAATCTTCTTAAACCTGAAGAGTTAGATGGGCACGCCTGCCTATCGTGATCTAAAGGTAGAAGATGATTGAACACTGAGAATACCCTAAAATTTGCATTTGTCGGGAAGGATTTTCTTTTTTTTAGATGGGCTTAAAGATGCCATCCAGTTGTTTGACAAGATGCTTGTCTAGAGCACATGCTCTTCATACCAGGATCATAATGATTGTATATGAGGAGATATAAAGTAATGTCTTACATAAGACTACCTGAAGAGGTTCCCGAATAGGGTATATCAAAGGTTGATGCAAAGAAGCTTAGGCTTTGAACAACGGTTAGGAAGAGTGTCTTGGAGAAGACTAACTAAGGAGTTCTTTAAAAGAACTAGGTATGTCTTAGAAAAGATTGGGTGAATACTTTAAGAATGCTACCTAGAAAGGCATGATGTGTCTTAAACAAGACTGACCTAAATAGGCTGAGATGTGTCTTAAACAAGATTCACCTGGAGAGGTTTTTTTTTTTAGAAAGGATATGGAATGTCTTAGAAAATATTACCTAAAAAGGCTATGTTGCATAGTGGAGAAGACTATCTATAAAGGCTCCTAAAAGGGACATGATATGTCTTAAACAAGACTGCCTAGAAAAGTTCCTAGAAAGGACATGGAACGTCTTAAACAAGACTATCTAGAGAGGTTCCTATAAAGGATATGAGACGTCTTAAACAGGACTACCTGGACAGGTTAGGATACGTCTTACACAAGACTAACCTAGAAAGGTTCTTGGAACGATACAATACGCCTTGAATAAGACTATAAGGTTAACTTTGATATGTCTCAAACAAGACTAACCTATAAAGGCTCCTGGAGAGGATGAGGAGGGATTGGATATATGTTTGCAGAAGATTACCTAGAAAGGTATGATATGTCCTAAACAAGACTAACCTAGAAAAGTTTTTGGAAAGGATGTGATACGTCTTACACAAGACTCACCTGGAAAGGCCCTTAGACAGGATACGGGATACCTTAAACAAGACTTACCTAGAAAGGCTCCTAGACAGGACACGATACGTTTTAAACAAAACTACCTAGAAAGGTTCCTATAAAGGGCACGATATGTTTTAAACAAAACTACCTAGAAAGGTTCCTATAAAGGGCACGATACGTTTTAAACAAAACTACATAGAAAGGTTCCTATAGAGGATATGGAAAGTTTTAAACAAGACTACCTAGAAAGGATAGGATACGTCTTAAACAAGACTGCCTAGAAAGGTCAAGGAGGGTCTTAGAGAAGACTGCTTGAGAAGGTTGATAATCGTTTTGGACAAGACTACCTAGAAAGGTAAGAAATTCTTTGATTGCTTCTGGATTGTCTTTGAAGAAAGACTTGGAATGAGGTATTAGAATTGTATCTGTTAAGATTGAATCGTTGATACGATCGTATTTGCACTGTAATTGGATGATAACATCCTTTTGATTATGAAGTGACCTGAAAAGGCAGCGTTAGTTTTATGCAACGTCATGATGCATGTGTCATGTAATGAGATTCTCAAAATAAATGAGAATTATGTACGAATGACGATCCCACATTGCAGGTCGTAGATAATACAGGCGTGGGAAGACCAATTATGCAACAATGCTTCTAGTGTGATTTCCCCAATATCAGAAATTTTGAGAGACGTGCCCCTTGTCATACCCCAATTTTTGACCTAAGATACCACCTCATATCATTTGCATATGCATCATTTGCATCTCTAACAAATTGCATAGCTTGTGTTTGCTACTTGTGACTCAGCAGGATTTAATCAGGAAATCACTCATCAGTACAAGTAACAATCAATTAGGGTTTTGTTCTCCCTTCATCTCAAAAGAATTATCTTCATCAACAAATCAACATTTGGTCCTCAGAGATTCATTTCAACAAGCTCAGAGGCTTTGAATCAACCAGATTAGGGTTTTCACTAAAGATAGCATACTCCTGACTTTTGCTCAGGATTTGACCTAATGACTTGGGACATGATATCAAGACCTCAAGTGCATCATTTTGACCTAATCCATTGGCTCATAACATCTCCTACACCAAGATTGATCAGACAAATCCTCAGATCAGGGTTTTGAACTATCAGGGACTGAAATCAGGGATCACATTTGGGGAACCCTAAAAATCCCCAGGAAGTCAATCAAAGGTTTCAATCATCTTCAAATAATCCCTATGACAATATCCAATGAAGATTGTGTCTCAATTCAAGATCCACAGTCATCAATTTCATCAGGTCGACAATTAGGGTTTTTTGACCTAATTCACTGAATAACTGACTTTTTAATCAGGACATGGTGCCACAACTCAAACCATGGCTCAATATCCTCTAATGCTTCAATATGATCCATTCATACCATTCATTTGGTGAGGGTAGCCTGTTTCATTTGAAATCTCCAGAAACGCGATTCGTCTGAAAAAGTCAACTGTACAAGATCACCATTGACTTTTGGGAATTTTGGTCAACCATGACTTTTGAAGTTGCAAATCATCAATATATGAAGTATGAAGTCATTTGATCAAGAAAAAACAAGAAAATTAATCAAGAATCAAAAAGTCAAAAGTTTGACTTTCATACTTAGAAAATTTTTCTAAGTGTTTTTCATGGTTTTTTCCAAACTTTGGAGGGGAATAACTCAAAATTTCACCTACAAACTGAAAAAAACTTCCAACATGAAAGTTGTAGATTTTGATCCAATAAACAACTTTGACACAAATAAATTTTTTCCATAAGATCAACCATTTAAGAGATATGGAGCTTCAAAGTTGGCATCTTTGGAAAAATTCACTTGAAACTTCATTTTTCTCAAAGTTCATGGATCTTTTTCACCCACTTCCTTAAGGATCTTGAAGAAACTTTCAACTAGGGTTTTGAAGTGTGTAATATGAGCTTTCCAAAATGTCCAAGAGCATGAAAAAATATGGAGCATAGCTATGGTTTTGAATTTTGACATTAGAGGTCATTAAGCATGAAATTTCAAGCCATTTTCACTAAGTTTCTATACTATATGGCCAATGATCCAAGCAATGACACACCAAAGCAATGATTGAATGATATTTTCTGATTTGAGATCAGAATGGAAAGAGATAAGAAGCTTGGCCAAAATAACCATGGTTTAGTTACTTTAACCATTTGCATTTAATGTGAAAGATTCCATTTTATCTCTTAAGCCAAATCATCATTCTTGATCAACTTGCAAGAGCTTTGTATTCAGAAACTTTGGCCTATAAATAGAGGTCATTTCCACTCTTCAATTCACACCAAAACCTCACAATTATAGGTTTTCTCTCTTCTTTCTTGAATTACAAGTCATGTGTTTCAAAGTGAGGTAGAAAACTCAACCTCCAAACCTTGCAAGTTCTGAACAAAGTGATGCTTCCCACAACTTCTAAATGTCATATATGATGTGTCTGAATCACTCATACACCCCAAAACACCTGAAAACTCAAAATCATCATCTCACCTCCAAATATGCATAACATGAGACTTATCATGCCAATTTTTGTTCAGGCTCAATTCTGTCCAAACTACCACTTCTAACATCATCCATACATCACATATGAACTATCCAAGCACTCACATATGATCTGTAACCTCATAATCACCAAGCTTGATTCATACTTGAAGCAACTGCAGATCGGGTACTATGGCCATGCTCAGGTGAATTCAAACTGCTCTAAGCATCCAAACATGTTCCATAAGGTCCACTGAAGGTGTTCAGATCAAGAAATAACAACTGGAACTCCTCTACTGCAAAATTCGATCTCCAGCTTTGGCATTTTTGAGGTAAGTGCATATCAACTTCAAACTCATACATACATGCATCATAAATGAAAAACTGGTTTACCATCTTGTTTCTGCACTATCACTGATCAATAGCCCTCAATCAATTTCATAATTCATCAACTATACACAATTTCAGAGTGAATTATAGAATTAGGGTTCTTCGTGTTCATCAGAGAATCAATGGCCCTAGAGTGAAAATAAATGGAATTAAATGGTACCATCATGTTCCTCGTCCAAAATCGAGCAAGTTAGGCTATTCACTTGATCCAAACAATCCAGTTTTCAGATTTTTCAAATTCAGATAGGGTTTGTGTTCTTGGCGCCTTTTTTTTGAAATTGATTTTACAAACTTGATTCAAAATATATTCAACTCTTTGCAAATGATTATCAGACCACGCGCGTGGTCCAGTTGGTTAAACTTTTGAGTAGTAACCTTAAGGTCACGAGTTCAACACTCATGGGGGCCAAAACCATCTTTTTATCACTTGTTTTTTTTCAATTTTTTACACAACTTCAATTAATTCATTGACCAATCAAATTAATTCATTTTTTATTCATTTTTTGCACACTTCTTATTTAACATATGAATTTCATGAATATCAAAAAAAAATCATCAAAAAATATTTATTTAACACACTTTTAATTAGGTTTAAAATGATACATTTTTTTAGTGTTTTTAAATGCTTTGAATATTGTTTTTCATTTAATCTTTAAACTTAAATCACTTGTAAATATTTTTTGAGCAAGCCCTAATCATTTAGGTATTAATTAAGCATAAATCTTTTTGTTTATCTTGATTAATTTGATTTCTTTCAATTTCAAATCGTTTTAAAACGAGCGATCGCAATTCTTTTAAAAAAAAAACGATAAACCATCTCTTTTTGATTTCAAAAGAAACTATTGATTAAATCTTTTTATTTGATCAATTAATTTTCAAAACGATGTGGGGCCTCTCGAATATTAGAGAGTATAAGACCCACTCCTTTTTTCCTTTTTTCTACAGTTTTTCTTTGTACAGAAAACTCTTTCAAAACAATACTTTTCAAACTGTTTTCAAAACGACGAAACGACGCGTTTGTAAATAAACAATCAACCATGTTTTATAAAATAAAACACGGGCCTCCACGTAGGTATAAGTCCCAAGCCCCTTTTGTACATACCCATTCCTGTACATGAAATTAGGTATTTCATTGTACACATACATTTTTGTACATATCTCAATCTGTTTTTTTAACTTTGAATAACAAACCAAAAATGAAGGTTTCTTTAAATCTTCCCAAAAAAATACCATGGGCCTCCATGTAGGTATAAGTCCCAAGCCCCTTTGTAAATACCTGTTTACATAGCTTTGAATAAACTCAGTGGACCTCTCCTCGAGTATAAGTCCCGAGCCCCTGTGTATACAAATGGATCATGCTTACAGGTATATTTCCTTCATAAACTCCATTATATACACATACTTTGTCATATATATGTGCTTGTTCATACTTGTTCATGTTTGTTCATACTTGTTCATGTTTGTTCATATGTGTGATATGTGTGCTTATTCAACTTAGTACAACACTAGGTTCCCCATAGCCTCCTATTGGGCTTCGTGCAAAGAATCTCCCTAGTTTAGGTTAGGACATAGAGTATGGTTTCCCGGTGAAATCGCTCTAAGAGCTCAAACCAACTATACCATGCCTCCCCTTGGGCTTTGTACAAACGAGTGACCCTCCCATAGCCTCCTCTTGGGCTTACAATGCAAGGACCCTCGATAGTCCCTCCCATAGCCTCCTCTTGGGCTTACAATGCAAGGACCCTCGGATAGCCTCCTCTTGGGCTTCGTACAAGGACCCACGGGCTTCTTATAAGCATCCCCAATATCCAAATCAAAACACCCTAGGAGATTAGACATTTTTCATCTCTATGATAGGAGTATCTCTTCTATATCATCACAAACAATCAATCAATCAAACTTTTTTGCCACAAGGCTGGCTAATCAATCAAACTTCTTTTGCCACAAGGCTGGCTAATCAATCAAAACTGTTTTACCACCGTACTGGATGATTAATCAAAGTTTTTGTCACAAGGCTGACTTCATTGAAACTTTTGCCACAAGGCTGGCTGATTAATCAAAACTTTTTGTCACAAGGCTGACTTCATTGAAAGTTTTTGCCACAAGGCTGGTTAAACAACAAAAACATCTTTATCATTCTAAGCACCCTAAGTGGCATGGCCCCGGGCTTATAATGAAAAGATTTTCAAACAAAAAACAAACAGATGTATGTGATGATATAGATTAGATACATCGAACATTTAGATGACATTTGTCTCTTTTCCTTTGCTTCCACTAGCATAAGTGGGAACTACGATTGCTCTGACTTTCTCAACATCCCTTTGAGAATACGTAGGCACAAGGTCGATCCTTGGCGAGCAAAACAAAACAAAAAAAACCATTCAAACCTTAGCACCCGTAGACCCCGAGCTACAGATGCTCTGATTCCCTCTAAGGGATATGTATGCAGAGGATCGCGATGATCTTTGCGAGCATAATCAAACAAACACCTTAGGTCCCACCTATTTCACAAGAACCTCCACCACAACAAGAATGGAATAAACAAAACAAAGAAACCTATAGAGTACTATAGATACGTTGGGTGCTAATACCTTCCCTTCGTATAACCAACCCTCTTACCCGGAATCTCTCCCCCACTTTTTAGGTTATTGCAGCTTTTTTCCTTTTCCTACTTTGGAAACAATAAAAAGTTTGGTCCGTACAAAAGAAAAATCATTTCTTGAGCACTCGAGCCCAAAGAAGGCATCAGGTGTCTCATTTAGAAAAAACAACGATTTTTCCCCGCGACAGAAAAATGGCGACTTCACTGGGGACCATCTTTTTATTGTTTCCAAAGAAAGGGTTATTTCTATTTGTTTTGTTTTTATTTTATGTGTGGTTCCTTGGTCCTGTTACTTGTGTGATTCTGTTACAAGTGATACATTATGGACAAATCCTAACCCGGATTAAGTACACATAAGAATTAGGTGGAGGGTATAGTCATGTATGGCATACAAGGAGTTCAGTCCTTAAAAAGTCAGCATGAGAATCCTTCCGCTCAGTGGAGGTTCCTTGTTGGTAGTATATGTTTAGCAAGTTCAGTTGCGAAGACATTATTGCTTTCATTGAACTGTAGAAGCTGAGTTGGCTGTAGAACCCCAACCCATCCTGGCCTTATTAGGTTGTGGTGCAGAAACTATTCAGGTGTAGACTTGGATTAGTTGTCATGCGGAGAACCACACTCAGACGAGTTTTTCTTGAGAATATTGCTGGCTCACAAGTTCAGTTGTGCAAGCCGGTAATATCCGAAAGAAAAATGTGGACTCTGACGTATCAGTAGAACATGTTTTGCAGGTGATAAACCCTAGTACTATCCCATGTTTGGTTCTCTGACCTCATGCTCGTGACGCTGGACCGTTGAACTTGTGTGTACCATGTTTGTGTTACCATGTTTGTAGTACCATGTTTGCGTTACCATGTTTGAACTACCATGTTTGCTTTACCATGTTTGAATATGTGGCATCCATGCATCCATGCATTCATACATTCATTAAAAAACCCATCTTTTTCCATAAAAACATGATTTTTCCAAAAAAAATTTAGAAATTTTCCTTGCAAACATTATAGGATTAAGTTATGGAGTGGGTAAAAAGGCATACCAAGAAGTACGGTTTCAAAGCTCCTAATGTAGAAAGACTGAAAGAGTTAGCATCTTTTGTACAAGATCCTTCCGATTTTAGGAAAAGCCATGGAAAGCTTTTGCCTATCTTGAACACTCATGTTGATGAAGGACTTCTCAAAACTCTGGTTCAGTTCTATGATCCCGTCTACCGGTGTTTCACCTTTCCAGACTATCAGTTGGTACCAACCTTGGAAGAATATGCCAATCTTTTGGGTATTCCTGTGTCTGACAAAATACCTTTCAATGGTTTGGAAGCCATTCCTAAGTCACCAGCCATTGCAGCAGGTATCCACTTAAAGAAATCTGAAATAGAAAGTAATTGGACTACCAAAGGAAACCTTCCGGGTTTGACTTCGCAGTTTCTAATAAAGAAAGCTTTTGATTTCATTGACACTGGTAGCATGATAGCTTTTGAAGCTGTATTAGCCTTGCTCATCTATGGGTTGGTTCTGTTTCCCAACATCAACGACTTTGTTGATATCAACGCCATAAAGATCTTTCTGAATGGAAATCCTGTTCCGACTTTGCTTGGTGACATGTATTTCTCTATTCATCACAAAAATCGCCAAGGTGGTGGAATCATTGTATGTTGTGCACCTCTTTTGTACAAATGGATTGTTTCACACTTACCTAAGTCTCCTATTTTCACGGAAAACCGAGAAGGTTTGCATTGGCCTCGAAGACTTATGTCCCTTACTAATAATGATATCCATTGGTATGCTCTGGCTCGCTGCGGCACAAAAGTCATTGATAGTTGTGGAGAATTCGCCAATGTACCCCTCATTGGTACACAAGGAGGAATTAACTACAATCCGGTCCTAGCCCGACGACAACTCGGGTATGCAAATTCAGTTAAACCTGTTGGTCTCGCAGTGGAAAGCTACTTCTACCAAGAAGGGGAAGATCCTCAAGGGTTGAAAACAAGAATGGTGAGAGCTTGGTACGACGTCCGATGGAAAGGAAAAGGTGAGATAAGAAATTGCATTGCTACGGACGCCTACACCAGCTGGGTGAAGAAAAGAGCAAAGGAGTTTCAAATGCCTTATGATTATGAAAAACCCATGTTCCCTGTGGTGTCTCAACTACCCAATGTTCCCATTAACACTGTAGAAAAGTACCAGGAAATCTTAGCCAAGATAAGGTTAGAAAAGGACTCTTGGGAAGAAAAGTTTCGTAAAACTGATGAGGAAAATAGAAAGTTGAAGAAAAGGGTGAAAGATCACGAAGAAACTCTCTATTATCAGGATGGATGGCTCATGAGCAAAGATGAGAAGATCCGTCGGAAAGACGCCGCAATCAGAAGATACATCAAAGAAAGCAAGAAAAATCCTGAAGCCTCGACAAGCAACGCTCCGATGCCTGACAATTGGAAGAATGTTGTTGACAAGCTGAGAGCTGAAAAGGCCGAGTTGAAAGCTTACTATGGGAAAGAAATCATGAAGCTCAAGCTGCACAACGCATTTGGTTCTTCGTCTGATGAAGATGTTTAGGATTTGTTTAGATTTTCATGTATCATTTGATTCTGTAAGGAGCTATGCTCCAATGTTGTAACATTTCCCATTTATTGAATAAAGGAATAGTTTGTGTTCAAATGTTTGCAAGGAAATAATCTTTAAAATGTTTGGAAAAATCATAAATTTCTTTTTGCATACATCATTCTGCATATCGAGTCTGTTGTATAGAGTCTCATCTTTTGGATCTTTCTCCAATAGATCGTCAAGCTGTCGCGTCTCAAAGTTTCTCGACCGCGTTCGCAATCAGATCACAGATACAATACTCGTTCAAGCAGAAGAAGAGTAATGGAACACTCTAAACAAGAGAATATTGAGCTCCGTGGTACAGTGACCACTCTTCAGGAAAAGTTGGAAAGTCTCACTACTCTGGTTGACTCCTTAATGGCCGCACAGAATCAGCCGCCACCACCCAACAGTCAAGCAACAGTAACATCTGAAGTCACTACTCCAGTTTCTACAGTTGCATTCAACATTCCATCTTTCTCCATGCCAGAAGGTTGGGGCCCGCCTTTCAGTTTTGGTACAGGTTTCCGCCATAATTTCTCTGGGGTTCAAACAGCTACAACTGAAGCACCTGCTGCACAAGGTTCAGCATTTATTCCACATTCAGGGGTAACTTTTTCCCAAATCACTATGGCACTTTCTCAACCCACTATGACAGTTCCGACCCCTACGGTTCACACTGTTCCCTATGATGGCAATGAGATTTATCATGATCAAGGTGATAGCACAAATCAGCGTAACCTTGTGGAAGATCTCCAAGAACAGTTCAACAAGATTCAACTGGAAGTCAAAGCTATTCGTGGCAAAGATTTGTTTGGAAAGAATGCCCAGGAGCTATGTTTGGTTCCCAGTGTACAAATACCGGCTAAGTTCAAGGTCCCAGACTTTGAGAAGTACAAAGGTAGTTCTTGTCCACAAAGTCATCTCGTGATGTACGCCAGAAAGATGTCTACTTATGCAGATAATCATCAGTTGCTCATCCATTACTTTCAAGACAGTTTGACTGGTGCCGCGCTGAAGTGGTACACAAGCTTGGATAGCACTAATATTCGAACATTCAATGACCTAGGTGAGGCCTTTGTCCGACAATACAAGTATAACTCGGATATGGCTCCAGACAGAGATCAGCTTCGATCCATGGCTCAGAAAGATCATGAAGCTTTCAAAGAATATGCCCAACGATGGAGAGAAACTGCTGCTCAGATTAATCCACCGTTAAAAGAGAAAGAGATGACAAAGATCTTCTTGAATACTCTCAGTCCGTTTTATTATGAACGCATGATTGCTAGTGCTCCAAGTGACTTCACCGAAATGGTAAACATGGGGATGCGTCTAGAAGAAGGGGTCCGAACCGGACGCCTAACTAAAGAAGGTGGATCTTCAAGCGGAACCAAAAAGTTCGGAAGTGGTTTCCCAAAGAAGAAAGAACAAAGTGTTGACATGGTATCCCAAGGGAGGCCAAGAGGAAATGTCAGTCGTCAACAACAGGTTTCTGCTATTGCGCCAGTCGTTAATACAGCGCCAAATCCGGGATTTACCCCGCAGTTTCAACAACAACAGCCTCGACAACAGGCTCAACAACTTAACAACAATCAGAATCGTGTGCAAAGAGCTCCACAGTTTGATCCGATTCCAATGACCTATACAGAATTGTACCCTGCTTTGATTGAAAAAGGTCTCGTTCAAACTAGAGCACCACCACCAGTACCTGAGAGACTCCCATGGTGGTACAAAGCTGAGGTCTCATGCCCTTATCATCAAGGAGCACCTGGCCATGATCTTGAGCATTGCATAGCTTTGAAATATGAAGTTCAGAGGTTGGTTAGATCTAATCTTCTCTCTTTCAGAAATTTGAACCCTAATGTGCAAGCAAATCCGCTGCCCAATCATGGAGGGCATGTTGTAAACATGGTATATGGATGTCCTGGCCAATACCGAGTCTATAATATCAACTTCTCAAGAGCAGATTTGGTACAAATGCACGCTACTCTTTGTCGGGGGCCGAATTTTCGCCAGCATCAATATGGTTCCTGTAGCATATGTTGTGTGGATCCTCACGGGTGTTCGATTGTGAGAAGAGATCTCCAAGTTTTGCTAGATAATGGTACTATTGAGATCTACAGAAATAGGGATGAAAATGAAGTTAACATGATAGGATGTTATCCGCATGAGCTTTTAGTCTCAGATATCAACTCGGAAATGCCTACAGTTAACGTCATCGTTCCTCATTTCAACATGCCTGAGCGCATAGAAGTTACTTACAACAAGCTAAGGGTTCCTGTTGCTCCTTTGATCATTTGTCTACCTGGACCTGTTCCTTATGACTCTGACAAGGCAGTTCCATACAACTACAATGCCACAATGATAAAGGATGGACAAGAAGTTCCTTTACCAACTCTTTCATCTGTCGTGAACATCGCTGATGTGAGTCGAGTAACAAGAAGTGGACGTGTGTATACTCCACTACCTCCAAAGCAGCCTGTTGCTCCTGTAACTGGGCAAAATCCTGTTAATATACTAGTGGGGAATCCTGTGGAAACTCCTGTCAGTAATACAAACACTGATGTTGGTCAGTCCAGTGGAACCAATGTCAATCCTGACTTTGACGAAATTTTGAAGCTTATCAAAAGAAGTGAATACAAGATTGTGGATCAGCTTATGCAGACTCCTTCAAAGATCTCAATACTTTCATTGCTTTTAAACTCTGAAGCCCACAGGGAAGCCCTGATGAAGGTCTTAGATCAAGCTTTTGTAGATCATGATGTGACTGTTGATCACTTTGATGGGATAATAGCCAACATAACAGCTTGTAACAATTTAAGCTTCTGTGATGAGGAACTCCCCGAGGAGGGCAGAAATCACAATCTTGCTTTGCACATTTCTATGAACTGTCAGTCAGACTCTTTATCCAATGTGTTGGTAGACACCGGATCTTCCTTGAATGTGATGCCAAAGACGACTCTTGCTCGCTTGTCTTACCAAGGAATGCCTATGAAGTTCAGTGGTGTAGTTGTCAAAGCATTTGATGGATCGCGAAAGTCTGTTATCGGCGAAGTCAACCTTCCCATGACAATTGGTCCACATACATTTCAAATCACTTTCCAGGTCATGGACATTCAAGCTGCTTATAGCTGTCTGTTAGGACGACCATGGATCCATGAAGCAGGAGCAGTAACTTCTACGCTCCATCAAAAGTTAAAATTTGTAACAAATGGAAAATTGGTAACAATAAGTGGGGAACAAGCCTTGATGGTGAGCCATTTATCCAATTTCTCTTTCATCAGTGCTGATGATGTGGAAGGAACTCAGTTCCAAGGTCTCTCTTTAGAAGACGAATCTTCCAAGAAGAAAGCATCGATCTCTTCTTACAAAGAGGCAGTAAAAGTAGTGAAAGATGGAACTACCACTGGCTGGGGGCAAGTTGTGATCCCTACCAAGAATGAAACTAGAGCAGGTCTCGGATGTTCACCAACATTCTCAAACGGCACCAAGAAGGATGAAACCCTTCGACCGATCAAAGAAACATTCATTAGTGGAGGATTCCTTAACCCAATTCCTCAAGAGGTTAATGTCCTTATTGAAGAATGCATTGAAGAAGGTCTACCTGATCCTGAAGAAGAATGGAAATGTTATCTCAATGATTCGGGATACATATCTCAGGAAGAACCATATCCTCCTTCAGAGAAAACAAGTGCTAAAGAAATTCCGCCTATTCCTGCAGAGATTTGGGACACCTTGGGACAACCAAGTGGAAAATTTGATTATATGGTGAAATACACTGCACCTGAAAGTTACAAGATTGCGATTGAGGATATCCAACCAACTGGATGGGGAGATTCCTTTGAATATAATAGTCAACCAGAAGAGGCTTATCAACCCTGTCAATTTCCTCAGCAGCCTGAAATTACTGAAGATTTCGGATTTAACGCACCTGCCAAGGTTTATAATCCTGAAGATGGTTATTATCACATAAATGCCATTTTTGAAGATGAAGGGGAAGATGGTCCCGCAGTTGACTCAGAAAGTGTCGCTGACAATGAGTCTCTTCATCCTGAAGACTGGGAAGAACACCCTGAAAATTCTGAAGATTGTGACTCGTCTTATGCTCTTCAAAAAGTAGAAGAAGACCGTTTCAACTCTACAAAGAACAAGGTTGACAAACCAGGACCTTCAAATCCTGCTCGACCAGCAATCAATGTCAATACTGGAGATAATTCTGAAGAGAATTTTCCTGAATACATAATACACAGAGGAGTTCGTTGCTACTGGAAGGCTGTCGACGTTCCGAATGTTGTTCGCCGCTCAAAGTAATCACCTCGCTGTTATTTTGACCTCCTGCCTTGCCCAAAGCAGAGAGATGTTTTATAGGGCTTTGCTTTTAAATGTTCCGCCCAAATAACTTTGTATATAAGGGCTTTGTTTTAAAAGTTTCCCTCTTTGTCCTGCCCAAGACAAATGAGTTTGTGTTTAGGGCTTTGTTTCAAAAATGAATCATAAATAAAGTGTCATTTTGAATTCCCTACATTATATGTTTTATTTTTGCTTTTTTCTGGAAATGGTAATCCTAAAAAACCAAAATAAAAAATAAAAAAAAAAACTTTTTCAAAAAAAATCTGCATACACTCTTGCATTCATAAATTTTCTGAAATAAATATAAATCACATGTGCAGATTTACTGTTGATAAACCCATTGAATGCAATAACCCTATGCCCTCTCCCAACTTTGAGTTTCCTGTGTTCGAAGCCGAAGAAGAGGAAGAAGAGGAGATCCCGGACGAGATCTCTCGATTACTTAAGCACGAGGAAAGAGCCATTCTGCCTCACAAAGAGCCTTTAGAAAAGATCAATTTGGGTTCTGAAGAAGACAAAAAAGAAGTGACCATTGGATCGCTGCTTGATGCTGATGTCAAGAGTAAGTTGACAGACCTTTTCAAAGAATATGTTGACGTGTTTGCCTGGTCCTACCAAGACATGCCTGGGTTGGATACCAATATTGTTCAGCATTACTTGCCATTGAAGCCAGAATGTCCGCCGGTTAAGCAGAAATTGCGAAGGACTCACCCTGATATGGCTAACAAGATCAAAGTGGAAGTTCAAAAGCAGCTCGACGCAGGTTTTCTTGTCACCTCTGAGTATCCTCAATGGTTGGCCAACATAGTGCCAGTTCCGAAGAAAGATGGAAAGGTCAGAATGTGTGTTGACTACCGTGACTTGAACAAGGCCAGTCCAAAAGATGATTTTCCATTACCACATATCGACATGCTGGTTGATAACACCGCTAAGTTCAACGTCTTTTCCTTCATGGACGGGTTCTCCGGTTATAATCAGATCAAGATGGCTTCTGAAGACATGGAGAAGACATCTTTCATCACCCCATGGGGTACCTTTTGCTACAAAGTGATGCCGTTTGGATTAAAGAATGCAGGCGCAACTTACCAAAGGGCAATGACTACTCTCTTCCATGACATGATGCATAAAGAAATTGAAGTTTATGTGGACGACATGATAACCAAGTCCAGCACAGAAGAAGAACATATTGAATACCTTTTGAAGTTGTTTCAACGACTAAGGAAATATCAGCTTCGCTTGAATCCTAACAAATGTACTTTTGGGGTTAGATCTGGAAAACTCTTGGGTTTCATCGTCAGCCAAAGAGGTATCGAAGTAGATCCCGACAAAGTCAGAGCTATTCAAGAGATGCCTGCACCAAAGACTGAAAAACAAGTAAGAGGATTTCTCGGACGATTGAACTACATCTCCAGATTTATCTCTCAAATGACTGCTACTTGTGGGCCGATTTTCAAGCTTCTCCGCAAAGATCAAGGGGTTTTATGGACTGAAGATTGCCAAAAAGCGTTTGACAGTATCAAAGAGTACCTGTTAGAACCACCAATATTAATTCCTCCAGTTGAAGGAAGACCATTAATCATGTACCTTACTGTGTTAGAAGAATCCATGGGTTGTATGCTTGGACAGCAAGATGAAACTGGTAAGAAGGAGCATGCCATCTATTACTTGAGTAAGAAATTCACAGACTGTGAGTCTCGTTACTCCATGCTCGAAAAAACATGTTGTGCTTTGGCTTGGGCTTCAAAACGTCTTCGCCAATACATGATCAACAATACTACTTGGTTAATCTCCAAAATGGATCCGATCAAGTATGTCTTTGAAAAGCCTGCCTTAACAGGAAGGATTGCCCGATGGCAAATGCTGTTATCCGAATATGACATTGAATACCGTGCTCAAAAAGCGGTCAAAGGAAGCATTCTCGTCGATCATTTGGCGCATCAACCAATTAATGAATATCAATCTCTCAAGTTTGACTTTCCTGATGAAGATGTCTTGTACTTGAAGATGAAAGATTGTGACGAACCGTTACCTGAAGAAGGTCCTGAGCCTGGATCAAGATGGGGCCTAATTTTCGATGGAGCAGTAAATGCTTTTGGCAATGGAATTGGGGCAATCATCATCACTCCCAAGGGTACTCATATCCCATTCTCCGCCAGACTGCTATTTGATTGTACCAACAACATTGCAGAATATGAAGCTTGTATCATGGGTCTCGAAGAAGCCATTGACTTAAGGATCAAAATCCTAGACATATATGGAGATTCAGCCCTTGTGATCAACCAAATCAAAGACAAGTGGGAAACTTACCACCCTGGCTTGATTCCTTACAGAGATTATGCAAGACGTCTGTTGACTTTCTTCAACAAGGTTGAATTGCATCATATACCTCGAGATCAGAATCGAATGGCAGACGCCTTGGCTACTCTATCTTCCATGTTCAAAGTCAGTCACTGGAATGATGTGCCTAAAGTCAGAATCACGCGCCTTGAAAGGCCCGCCTATGTGTTTGCAACTGAAGCAGTCGTCGATGATAAACCGTGGTTCCACGACATCAAACGTTTCCTTCAGACTCAAGAGTACCCACTTAGGGCATCAAACAAAGATAAGAAAACTCTAAGGAGACTTTCTGGCAGTTTCTTCCTGAACGGAGATGTGCTATACAAAAGAAACTTCGACATGGTTTTGCTCAGATGCGTGGACAGACACGAAGCAGACATGTTAATGCATGAAGTGCATGAAGGGTCCTTTGGAACTCATTCAAATGGGCATGCAATGTCCAAAAAGATCTTAAGAGCAGGATACTATTGGTTGACAATGGAATCTGATTGTTGTAAACACGTGAAGAGATGTCACAAGTGCCAGATCTACGCAGATAAGATCCATGTGCCACCGACTCTACTCAACATTCTCTCATCTCCATGGCCTTTCTCCATGTGGGGTATCGACATGATTGGGATGATCGAACCAAAAGCTTCAAACGGTCATCGTTTCATCTTAGTAGCAATTGATTACTTCACCAAGTGGGTCGAAGCAGCATCTTACGCCAATGTTACAAGACAAGTGGTTGTGAGGTTTATCAAGAATAACATCATTTGCCGATATGGTGTTCCCAGCAAGATCATTACTGACAATGGTTCAAACTTGAACAACAAGATGATGAAAGAATTATGTGAGGAATTCAAGATTGAGCATCATAACTCTTCTCCTTACAGACCAAAAATGAACGGCGCCGTCGAAGCTGCCAACAAGAACATTAAGAAGATTGTCCAGAAAATGGTCGTCACTTACAAAGACTGGCATGAAATGCTGCCATTTGCTTTACATGGGTATCGTACTTCAGTGCGTACTTCAACAGGGGCAACTCCCTTTTCTCTAGTATACGGCATGGAAGCTGTGCTCCCCGTAGAAGTTGAAATCCCATCAATGAGAGTCCTCATGGAAACTAAGTTATCAGAGGCTGAATGGTGTCAAAGCAGATACGATCAGTTGAACTTAATCGAAGAAAAACGTATGACTGCTCTATGCCATGGACAGTTATACCAAGCAAGGATGAAACAAGCCTTCAACAAAAAGGTTCGACCTCGTGAATTTCAAGAAGGCGACCTCGTGCTTAAAAAGATCTTGTCTTTTCAACCAGATTCTAGAGGCAAATGGTCTCCTAATTACGAAGGCCCGTATGTTGTCAAAAGAACATTTTCTGGCGGCGCCATGATTCTTACAACCATGGATGGTGATGAACTCCCACATCCTGTGAATGCTGATGCAGTCAAGAAATACTTTGTCTAAAAAAATACAAAAGAACAGCTCGGTAAGTCGAAAACCCGCAAAGGGCGACTTAGGCAAAAATGAGCGTCTCGGTGGACTGAAAACCCGAAAGGGCGGTCCAGGCAAAAATTAGAGACAAAAACAGAAAAAATTCATCCTGGTAGATTGAAAACCTGAAAGGGCAATCTAGGCAAAAATTAAGGAATTATGACAAAGTAACTGCATCAGTCCGTACTTCGTCACCTGAGGAGTCTTTCATCAAAGGATCTTCAATCAAATCATCGCCAATCTGAAGCGACAGGCACAGTTGGAACTCAAAGTTGCTGGGGGAAATAGTGGTTATTGCTTTCAATGTAGCCTTTTCCGCATAATTACCATTTCCAACTTTTGTAAATACTCCATGGAATCACGCCTTTAGCTGATTACCATCCTATTAAATAAATTTGAGCCTTGTGCCCACTTGTTTGCAATCTCTAATTTCTTTTAGCTTGCAAAATGACGCTTTAATTGTGTTATTCGTTTTTGAAAGAAAAGGAAAAAAAGTTTTAAATGAATTTACTTCACTTTTTCAAAATAAAAGCGAAACTTTCCTTTGAGTTGTGAACAACAGAAGGAACATCAACAGCTATCTCCATAGGACGAATCAAGGATTATGATAGGAAAAGCTCTTCTATCCCCAGTGAAGAAGGTCTTCTATCCCCAGTGTCGAAGATTTTCCATCTCCAGTAAAGAAGATTTTTCCATCTCAGTGAGAAAAAGATGCTTATCTTCCCCAAAGAAGTTGAAAGCATGCAACACCATTCATCACCCGTGTTAGCTGCACCGTGTTGAAGAACATTTGCCAAGTATCTGGTTGTATTGCGACGTCGGTCCTTCTCCAGTATATACTTCATTGTCTGTCAGTTTCGTCAGCATGCATGCGACATTCATGACATTCATCATTCATACATATTTGCATCATTTATGCATCATTGCATTTTTCAAATGTCTGCCTAAAATCACTTGTTCAGGATATATCTATCCCAAAAAAAAAGAGAAAAAGCAAAAAAATAAAAAAAAAGAGAAAAAGAAACAGATACGGGCGTGTCATCTCTCCAAGTAGGTTGTCACACATAAGCAGAAAGAACATCTTCTTTCTCCAGTTCCCCACTGAGATCATTCCTCGTGGAAGAAGGTTGCTTTAGTTTCTCCTCTCAAAACGAAGGAGAAAATCCCATTTGAGTTCATTCCTCATTGGGTACAAAGTCTTGTTTGACCGTTTCTTTCCAATTCATTCTTGGTTAGAACCTTGTCTTTACCAAAAATTCAAATTCCGATTCTCCAAATGGAGTCAAGAAAAAATTGAACCATAAACAATCGCCTTGTCATCTGAGCAGTTTATGTTTCTTTCAAAAATTTCCTCTCAAGGAAATCAATCATGAAGATCATTTGACGATC